>NW_027331301.1:0-164073 GCF_022965805.1 Primulina eburnea
AGGTGTTTGCAATATTTATAAGAATGAATGTTTAGTTGGTACGGGTGAACTTGAAAACAATCTCTATACCTTAAAATTGAAAGATATTCCAATTAACAATGTCCAAGCAATAACAACAACAAATAAGCGCAAACAAGATACTCTTAATTCGGCACAACTATGGCATGCTCGATTAGGTCATATTTCCCTAAGAAGGATGAACAAGCTAGTGGGAGTTGGCATGTTTGATATGTCCGATATTAATGCTCTCACGACTTGTGAATCCTGTCTAAAAGGAAAGATGACCAAAATTCCCTTTAAGGGCCATGCGGAGCGAGCCAAAGGGTTATTGGATTTGATCCATACCGATGTGTGCGGTCCGCTTAGCATCACCACTAAGCATGGACATGCCTACTTCATCACCTTTACCGATGACCATTCGAGGTATGGGTATGTGTATTTGATGAAATACAAGTCTGAAGCCTTTGAAAGGTTCAAAGAATTCAGAAGTGAAGTAGAGAAGCAATTGGGACGAAGCATCAAGACACTTCGATCGGATCGAGGTGGTGAGTACTTGAGTGCCGAGTTCCAAGAGTATCTAAGGGAGAATGGGATTCTCTCGCAGTGGACTCCGCCCGCTACACCACAGTTGAATGGTGTTTCGGAGCGTCGTAACCGGACTTTGATGGACATGGTTCGGTCTATGATGGGGTTCACGGAGTTGCCGCCATCCTTTTGGGGATATGCGCTTGAAACAGCGGCACTGTTGTTGAACAATGTCCATACAAAGGCAGTTGACAAGACTCCATATGAGATATGGATGGGTAAGCCTCCCAAGTATTCTTATCTAAGAATATGGGGGTGTCCTGCTTATGTGAAGCAGACAGTGGGAGACAAATTGGATAGTCGATCCATTTTATGCTACTTTGTGGGATATCCAAGGAACTCCATTGGATATTATTTCTATCATCCCCAAGAGACAAAGGTGTTTGTTTCTAGGAACGCAACCTTTTTGGAAAAGGAATTTCTATTAGATAGAAAAGGCGAGATGATAGAACTCGAAGAGGTTCGAGAGGCACCCACAGTTGTAGAACCCACACCCAATGAGCTAAGTGAGGAGATACAAGCTCCTAGAAGAACCGAGAGAGTCTCGAGACCACCTGTGAGGTATGGTCTGCTTCTTGAAGAGGGCCATGATGAGCCTAATCTTGGATGTGATCCAAGGACCTTCAAGGAAGCATTATCAGATGCCGATTCATCCAAATGGCTTGAAGCAATGGAATCTGAGATGAATTCCATGCATTCGAACCAAGTGTGGAATCTTGTGGATCCACCTGAGGGAACTATTCCCATAGGGTGTAAATGGATTTACAAGAGGAAACTTGGGGCGGATGGGAAGGTATTGACCTTCAAGGCGCGATTGGTAGCAAAAGGGTATACTCAAAGACAAGGTGTTGACTATGAGGAAACCTTTTCTCCAGTTGCGATGTTCAAGTCCATTAGGATATTGCTAGCCATAGCTGCATGGTTTGACTATGAGATATGGCAGATGGATGTGAAGACAGCCTTCCTTAATGGGGATATTAAGGAAGAAATTTATATGTCTCAACCTGAAGGGTTTACATCCATCGGAAGTGAGCATATGGTATGCAAACTTCAAAGATCTATTTATGGTCTTAAGCAGGCATCGAGGAGCTGGAACCTCAGATTCGATAGTACAATCAAAGAGTTTGGTTTTACTAAGAATCCTGAGGAACCCTGTGTGTATAAGAAGGTCAGTGGGAGTGCTGTGACATTCCTTGTTCTTTATGTTGATGACATTCTACTCATTGGGAATGATGTAGGAATGTTGCAATCAACAAAGATATGGTTAGCAAGTAAGTTCTCAATGCAGGACTTGGGTGAAGCATCTTTTGTATTGGGAATACAGATCTATCGAGATAGATCAAGAAGATTGCTTGGTCTCACCCAGTCCACATACATTGATACCATCGTGAAGCGGTTCTCGATGGATGAGTCCAAGAGAGGACATCTACCAATGTGTCATGGCGTGTCCCTATCCAAGTCTATGTCTCCCAAGACTGATGCAGAGATAGCGGCGATGACACGAATTCCGTATGCTTCGGCTATTGGTAGTATCATGTATGGGATGATATCTACACGTCCTGACGTGGCATTTGCACTAAGTGTAGTGAGTAGATATCAATCCAACCCTGGTCTTCCACACTGGAAAGCTGTGAAAGACATCCTCAAGTATATGAGAAGGACCAATAAGTTGTTTTTGGTCTATGGGGGTGGAGAACTAAAATTGGAAGGCTATACCGACTCTAGCTTCCAAAGCGATATTGATGACTCGAAGTCAACCTCCGGATTCATATTCATGCTCAATGGTGGTGCTGTCTCTTGGAAGAGTTCCAAGCAAGACAGTACTGCGGATTCCACCACTGAGGCAGAATACATTGCTGCATCGGCTGCAGCAAAGGAGGCTGTTTGGATTAGGAATTTCGTCCAAGAGTTGGGCGTCATTCCAAATGGAGTTGCTCCTATCCCGGTGATGTGCGACAACACGGGAGCCATAGCTCAGGCGAAGGAGCCAAGGTCTCATCAGAAGTCCAAACACGTATTGAGAAAGTACCACATCCTCAGAGAGATCGTGGAAAGAGGAGATGTCGTGATTGACAAAGTCGGCTCCGCAGATAATGTTGCTGATCCACTAACTAAGCCTTTACCAGGACCATCGTTCGAGAAGCATCGCGAATCAATGGGTCTAAAGTATATAGGTAGTTGGCTCTAGTGCAAGTGGGAGATTGTTAGAGTAGGTGCACGTCGAGCCAAGTGTTGGCCGACTGTTCACAATGAAACTCTTTGTATAAACGATCTTTATTTTAATAATATTTCAATTTATTAATTTGGCGCATCTTTATCTTGATACCCATGCTAGTTGCATAGATAAAGTCCTTGAATATACAAATAGTAGAAAGAATATGAGATGCTCATATGATGAGTATCATGAAACTCATATTTGGAATACTGTATATTCTAAACCGTTCCTAGTCGATTCAGCCGCCACTAAGAAGGATAAAGGCCGCTCGAGTTAGAGACTAGTATCTGCGATGTGAGTACCATGTTTCATTGGTAGGGGACATTGTGATGTCCGAGCATGCAGATAGGTGCTCCTTGTAGAGTGCACTGAACAACCCTCCATAAAAGGACTTTCCAAGTGGTTCTCACTTATCGAGTGGAAAAGTCCTGGTTTATGGTTGTACAGAATTAGTCCTTATGACCCGGGACAACATTGAGACTCTATGTGCTAGCGTTTCACTTTGACTTGTTTACCGACTCTTATGGGGTCATTAGGTGGCAAGGTTGGGTGTTACGGCGAAACATATAGGAGTCGATGCATTGTAGTCGGGGATTCACCGCTTACCTACGGGTATGGATATCCTATGTGTTTTTCATGTATATGTGGGTTGAAATCTCTGATCAGAGTATGGTGGTAATTATGAAAGGGGTTTCATAGATTACACCATCGATGCAACCACAACATGACACATAGTATCGATTCATTGACAACTCTCGATAGACCAATAGTTGTCGAATCGGTCGGGATATATGAGTTGAAGGGACCGTACTGTACGCTAACCATAATTGAATGGTTCTTGCAGGCACTATCATGTGATACCTAGGGAATCACGTAAGCGATGCTGCTAGGCGTTTAACGTGATTGGTTGGGTACTATCAGACTTGAGTTCTGACGTTCTTACTATCAAGGAGTTGATAAGTAAGAATGGAGCAATTGGGGTATGCTCGAATAAGGACATGTTTAGTCCGAATCACATTGAGATGTGAACCCACGGCTAGTTGTATCAATGAACCATTGAGGGCCACACAAGTACTTGCTTTGTAAATCCCGAAGAGAAGTAAAATAGTTCAATGTGTTGAACGACTTATAAATGTGTTTATAAGCGTAAAGAAAAATAGAAGTATGACTTCTAAGAGAGAAATATAAATTTTAATTTATGGAAGTGTTCCTAAGATTAAAATTTGGCCAAGTAAATAATGTAGTTGAAAATTGTGATTTTCATAAACATTATTGGGGACTAAATTAAATTAATTCAAATGTTGAATTAATTAAACACTAGTGGACCTAGTAGAGTCTAAATAATTAAATTAATTCAAGTGTTGGATTAATTAAATAATATTGAGTCTTGTAGAGCTCAATTAAAATAATTATTTAAACTAGTGGGACTTGAGTAAATTCAAGTAATATTTAATTTATCTCAAATGTGTTTGAGATAATTAAAATTTAGTCCATGGTTTTTAATGTGATTAAAAACCATATTATATGCATGAAATTCTAGGGTTTGCATGCTTTGGGGAGGTGAAGGGTTGGAGACTAGGCATGCAACTTTTTTGCAACTTTTGAGAGACAACTTTTGTCAAGACCTAGGCTAGTCTCCCACACTCCTCATCCAACACACCTTGGCCGAAAATTTGAGGAAAATTCTCTCAAATTTTTCTTTCCTTTGTTCTTCATTTTCTTGGAGAAAAATTCTTCTCTTTGATAAATCCTTAAGTTTTTCTAGTGCAAAACTTAAGGGGATTTACATAGCCAAGTGGTGGGCCTTATTCTTGAAGGGGAGAAGAAGGAGCTTGTAGATTTCTCTACCAAAACAAGAGCTTTGTTATTATAAACAAAGTTGGAGCCATTTCATCAACTCTAAGGAGTTGATAGGTAAATTTCTACAAACATCCTATGCATGTTTTTGGAGTTTTTGTAAATATTACACACAAACATGAGGTGGCCGAAATTTCTATGCTATTTTTCGAAATTTATGCTTCCGTTGCGTTTCCGGCCTCCGTAACCGGTCCGCTTTCAATATGTTCTAATCTTTCTCTGATCATCTTTCTGCTGATCGGGAATCAGATCTGATTCATATTTAGTGATACATAATACCAATCTAAATCAAATAATCAGGTAAACATGTATCTCAAAGCAGTAACACATAGTTTCATGCTAGCATCACAATGTCAATCAGCATTATAATCAATCTCATGCTAGCACACACATGCAAGGAAAGAAAATTCATCTACCCCGTACATTCTCTTCTAATTCAATCTAATAGATCTATCGCTAAAGGGACTATCAGCTCTGATTATCTGCCTCTAAAGGATCTATCGCTCTGATACCACCTGTTGTGGGGACCCGGACGCTAATCATCTTCTTACTCATTATTGGGATTTAATTATCAGTTCTGATAAACAGGGTCTAAAAATTTTTCTTTTTAAAATGTAACTGCGGAAGGTAATGGAATCTAAACAATATACATCTCTGTATAAAAACTACAGTTCAGTAGAAAAGTACAATATTGTACAACCTAAGTCTAAGGTTCAATTACTAAATTCAAGTAATAAACCAAGTCTGCTACAAGTCCGGAATCACCACGCTAACTCGTCTTCTCTCATCGTCATCTCGACCCTGATCCAGCCCCACCTGTTGTCGTGCACACATACAAAACAAGACAACAGCCGGATAACACCGGTGAGAATAAATCCCAGTATAAAACATGGTAAACATGCATATACACATAATAATCCATGAAACATGCTGTCATGAATAAATTAAAACAATAGTAATAGATTTCATCATCTATGAAATCTAATCTAACTAAACATGCAACTTAAATCAGCTAAACATGCATATAAACAATCTAAATCATGAAACATGCTGTCACAACTGAAAGCAATAACAATTGGTTCCAAAGTCTATGAAACCAATTCATATAAGCATGCAGTTATAAATCAAATCATGTCTAGACTTGACTCAACTATAACTCTAGGGATCCCGGGGTGAATAAGACGTCAATGCCTGTTACCTACTCAACCGATCGTGGTAACCGTACGTCTTATTCCTAGACTTCGGTTCGAACTGTATCAACGGCTGCAATAGGAGTAATACCTGCTCCTAAGTTGAGATACACCGAACGTCTAGAAGTCTGACAATGACTGTCAAGACTTTCCTATCTTAAATGCAATGAATAATAATCTATAAACAAAGCATAATCATATTCATATCTGAATATGGCAATAATCTCATATATTTGAATAAAATGCTAAAATCAAAGCATAAACAAGAATATAGTATGTGATTTATTGGGCAACTCAAGGATGATCTCGACTGAGTTGTTTCTTCCCGAATATCACATGAATTATACCTTTGTCTTCCCTGTCTGACGAAGACGATGATCTGTATTCAAATATGTCCATATCCAATCTGAAATGACAATATCGAATACACTGAATCAATAAATAACTCAATACACAATCTGTTCTGATCACTACTCAACTCAGTATATAATCTGATCAATCTAAATCAACTGATGTTTCGACGGCATAACAACACAATCTGAATAACCCCGTCAATCTGAACATCACAAATATAATACTGGAACTCATAATCTGTGTCAATATAATTCATACTCTGAATATTAACACAATTCTGATATAGAATCTCAGTCAATATCTTTCAAAAATCCTAACAATTACAGAAACAGTCTGTTCTTTAATCTGACTTCAATTCTATAATGTCTACGGTAGCAGAAACATCATATCTGAATCATATTCAATTCTAGCAATATCATATTTTCAAAACATCTCAAAACGTAACAAAACTTACGGCCAAATGAAGCCTGCGTTGCTAGGAACTCAGTACCGTAATCGGATTCAAAAACAGACGGACAGATTGTCAAAATCTTCAATCAAAATCAAGAGCTTCCCTCGGTTTCCCTCTGAATTCCCCAAGAAATCTTGCATGTATATATATATAAATATATATATATACACACGAACATGCAATAGGCCAAGTGGCTCGCCTTTCAAGCTGCACGTTTCTCGCTCGGGCGGACAAAAGTTTCCGCTCGGGCGGAGAACTCTCGGCCCTCACAAATTATTCAAGCGCGCTCGGGCGGATATAATTTACCGCTCGGGCGCGAGATGTTCGGTCGAACATCTTGAGATGTTCGGTCGAACATCTTGGTGTAAAATACACCAACGCCCGGCTTCGTCACTTGAGCTCCTATAACCTCAATTATGTCAATTAATCAACATCTGATTACAGTAATTAAATCTCGGGCATTACATTTCTCCCCCTCTTAGATCTGAGTTCGTCCTCGAACTCACAACAATCAATTCAGATATATTAGAAGAAATGCGTACAGAGTTTAAACGAAAACTCAAATATCTGATTCCAGTCTGGAATAAGAATTCACGAAGTATAATGTCATAATACCCCTCAAACTAGTTCTGACAAAATCAATCTCATCATACTGGCTATACAACATCCGTATAAATCAATCTACAGCTTATCACATATCAGTATCATCAGCTGTTATCAAATCTGTTTACCTCAAACAAAGACATATACAATCTTTAGCTGCGACTACCAATCGTCATCATCCGATGTTGGTTAATGACATCTGTTCTTTCTGAACTAACTTCATTTTCCTTCGAATTTTCTTCAAAAGAAATCTGTAGTATTCACTGTATACTGCCTTATCTATAACTATCTTATTACCAATCTAGTAGGCTGATAGGTATTGTCATGCAGTGATATAAGTCATATCAACTAGTGCTAACATCCAGCACTAAGGCTGTACCAAAATCTTCTAATATCTGGATAACTCATTCTGACGGTCTGTCACTCTGTAAAACCATCTACGAGAGAGTTTATGATTTATTCTGTCACGAATACAAACTCCAGCAAAATCACAATCTGACATAATCTACTGTGGTATTCTAATCTTTCTGACCACTTCTCTGACACCAATCTGTGTCATTTGGTCATGTTTGCACGTTATCTGGTACAAACCAATAGATATAGATTGACCAATCTGTCAATCATAATCATATCATCTTACAATCTGTAAAAAAAAATGACGGTACTGTCATTACGAAAGCCATAGAAATGTACTCTCATTACTATTTAGAACTATACAATTCTGTAATAAATCTTCTGATTTCTATCTTTCTTTCTTTTCTGTTAGCAATTCAGACATATCAGTATAATTTCTGTCAACATTTCCGTATAAACTCTGCCATAACTGATCTAACCTGTCTATACCAAAACTGTCTGTTCGAATATCATTCATTCTCAATCATCAAACTGAAAACCGAATCCACTACGGTACATTTCTGACCCTACTTGTGATGTCTGATTCAAAGTATTCAGTATAAACAAATCAGTTAATAACATAAATGAAAGAAAATATACCTACCTGGTATTCGGCTCTGACTATTGATATCAAGCTCAACTGTACAATTCTGACACATCTGACATCACCAGATAATCAATCTCATACGCAACACAAGATCACATATCTGTTACTCGGCTCTGATTCTTGAAATCTAGTTCTGAACATTCTGATCGCATTTCTGAATTACTGTAACTCTCCCCGGTTCACAATAATCTGTAGCATATACGGATTCAAACAAAAGTAATATCAATCAGAGACGAAATATCAATATCCTATACAGATCTAGTGAGTTCAATGAACTCATAAAGTAAGGATTTCTGGTAAATATCTTCATGCCATTCTGATCAACTGGTATATCTCATCTGCAAATAAAATACGCTCCCCAAAACAATATAAGATGTCTCAAATACTGATTTAGAGCAATAAAAATACTCAGCAGATATAAAGCAACAGTCGAATAAGATAATCTGCCAAATCAGACAAAATACATTTATGACAATTCTGACATTTCTGATATTTCTGGTCTTTCTGATCTCGGTATCTTATCAACCACTGATCGAAATCTCAACTGTATCAAAATCAATCTGTATACTAATTTCAGATAACGCATATTCTGAATACAATCTGTTTCAAGCAAGATTCTTATCTGAACAATTTCTGTATACAATCATTACAGTTATCAGAATGTTCAATACAATCTTCAGATATTAGATTCAATCAATCAGATGCTGTAAATATATCAAAATCTCATAGATAGAATAAGCATAGAATCATCAGAACATCTCTGAATATACTGAAACATGCCAAAGAGAAACACTAAATCAGATGTAACTCCTGGTCGATATTCTTCTACTGATCTTCCAATTCATTCTGTATCATTCTGTACACTCAATATCATTCTGTACTGAATCTAACATACAATCAATATCTGATCTCAATTCAATTCTGAAATCTATCTGTCTGATATAAAGCAAATCTAAAATCTTATCTAGGCAAACATCAGCCAACTCATACATCATTGGCAAATCTGCCAAAGTTAGGCTCGATTTCAGTAAATCTACTGAATACATACGGATACCATCTGTTCCTTTCTGTATAAATCGAGTCTTATACCACACAAATATCAAAAGAATTCTAAATCTAGAATCCTTATCGTGGTATCTCCATTGATCAGTCATCTCTGGTCTGACTCCTACCATTTCTGACAAAATTCTACAATATGTCTGTACTTGTTCAGCATATACATATCAATACTGCGTTCAAATCAGGAAACACAAGTACATCATAATCTATCTCTATTTCATTCTCATCTTACTGTAGTATATAATATATACAGAAATCTCTGATCTCAACATTTCCTCAACAAGCAAGGGCATCAATACTACAGTACATACAAACCCAACAGATACATCATATTTCCATGCAACTCAGTCAAAGATATTCTTGACAAATGCATTAGTATATATCGATACATATGCAATCTAATCATAAAAGAATAGTACCTGTTGTGAATCCTGGATCTGTGTTTTCAATTGAACTCTGTTCCCTACAATCTTCGGGAACGCTTCTGGTGACAGACTTTAGCAAAGTGTCCCGACTGTTTACAGATATTGCATCTACCAAATACTCCCTGGCAGTGTTCTGTGGGATGTCTTCCTTCACAATTTCTGCAATATACACCAGTATAACTCGGACTGGACACACTGGATACCGATGAACCACTCGGTTCATTTCCCAAATTCTTAAACTGTTTCTTCTGAATCTTCAGTTGTTCTGTCTTTTCACCACTGCTACTGCCAATCTCAACTCTGGAAGGCAGTTGCTGTGAACTCAGTGCTGGAAGATCATCTGATGCTTCCTTTCGTCCCATCAGGACTGCTTCTGCTCTTTTGGCTCGGTTCAAAGTATCAGCAAAATTAATCGGTTGTTTCACATTCACCAGTGCACGTATCTCTGGATTCAGTCCCTGAATGAACTGACTAGATATAGCTTCATCATTCCTAGCCACGTGAGGGACAAAACGTACCAAGGTAAAGAACTGAGCCAAGTACTCATCAATGCTCGACTGACCCTGTCTCAGGTTTGTAAATTCTGCACTTCTATCCTGTCTGTATGATATAGGGAAGAATCTTTAATAAAATTCAAATCTAAAGATTTTCCACGATATTACTGAACGATTCTGTTCTAAAGCTCCTTTGGTTAGTAACCACCATCTTCTGGCAGTCTCTTGCAACTAGTTCTCAATCAGTTTAATTCTACACTCATCTGTGAAACAAAGGAAATCAAATAACATTTCTGTCTCCTCGAGCCAATTCTCACAATCGGCTGACGTCTCATTTCCTTTCAGAACCGGCGGTTGAAAAGATTGGAATCTCTTCAACTGTGTTTCTTTGGGGACCCGGGTTCTAATTCGAATCTATCTGGGATTAATCAGATCTTTATAATAAATTACGGGTCAAATTTTTTTTTTTGATTTTACATTAAATCAAGCGTAAATAAAACATAACATGTTCGGTATTATTATAACAAACATAAGGTACATACAAGATCTGTTTGGTACCAACATACAACTAGTGTTCAAATCCAAGTACAAGTCTAGTACAAGAAGTAGTAGTTTCTTCTACACCCGAGATCTCCACGCTAAAAACTCTCTCTTCATCGTCGTGACCCTGTACCTGCCCCACCTGTTGTCAAGCACACATACAGACAAGACAACAGCCGGATAACTCCGGTGAGAACAAATCCCAGTATAAAACATGTATGCATGCAATGTAATAAATCATGTACAAAAGCATAGCATAAATCGAATAACATGAATTAAAATCTAAAACATGCAAAGGAATACAAATCTGTATTCACATAAAATTCTTGACTCGACTCATTTCTAATCTAGGGATCCCGGTGTGAATAAGACGGTCTGTCACCTACCCAACCACTCGGGGTAACGGTACGTCTTATTCCTAGACTTCGGTCAACTCTGTATCAAGTGTCTACACGTAGAGAAAATCTGCAACTACGCGCCGATACACCGAACGTCTAGTCTGACACATCTGTCAGTCTCGCCTATCTCAGGACTCAAATACAAATCAATAAACAAGATATTACGTAATCAAAAGTAATACCAATCGAGTATGTGATTTAGGGAAACTCGTATCAAATCAGAATCGAGTTCTGCAATCCCGCGATCACATGAATTATACCTTTCTTGTCGAACAATATCTGTCGAGATCGTGAAGTCGGGATGTCACTCTGTCAAGACAATCTGAAATGACAATACACAAGTGCTCTATATCAAAATACAACTCAACCAAGTCTTGAACAATTCAATAATCATTCTCGGTCAATAAAACACAAGTAAGGAAATAGTGCTCATTCTTCTATCCAAGGTTCAAGGCTATCCACACCAAATATGGAATGCATCATTCGAACTCCACCATATCAATGTCAATTTCCATCCAAGTCATGAAATTGATTAAACTCATTCTATATCAAATTCGACGGCATAACGACGCAATTTCGGTATCCCAATAACTCAAACAACAATCAACTAGCATCAACAACTCATAATCCACCACAATACCAATCCAAAACATAATAATTCTGCACCCTCTAATTTCGGTCAACATGCTGGAATTTTTCACAAATTGCATATGACATCCGATAATCGATCCGTTTACGGCGTTATGATCTCTATCTACTCAAAAACACATAGCACCAATAAAATCATAATTCCTCCCACATATAATTTTCGAAACATGCTGAAAATTGATGAAGTTTACCTCACCTTGAAGCCCTTGAGTTGAGGAGCAAGAATCTAAAATTAGTTTCAAGAATTTACGGTTGGATCATCTCAAGGAAATTAAAAAAATAAGAAAGAAACTTTGAAGCTTTCTCCATGGAGCATTTCGGTCCAACCCTTGCAAAAATCTGAATGAAATGGAGTGGAAAGATAGCAACATGGCACGTTTCAAGTTTCATCTTGCATGGCATGACAAGTGGCAAATCCCACTTATTGCACTTTAGTCCCTCAATTTCTCCTAAATTGCAAATCAGCCCCTATTCACTCTTTTCAATTCAATTTCAATCCTAAATAAATTCAAACCTCTTGGAATATAATTCAACACTCCATAATTTTCTAATTCAATAATCTCGGTTTAAGATAATATCATCTTTATTATTTCGGGCCTTACAATTCTCCCCCTCTAAGACATGATTTCGTCCTCGAAATCTCAAGCAATCATATCACAGGCAATCAATTCAGAAATAATAGAAACTGAAATAGGAAACTCACATCAGTGGAATAACTCTGGGAATTCCTGTCTCATATCTGATTCAGTCTCCCAAGTAGCTTCTTCAATTCCATGACGAGTCCACTGAACTTTCACAAGCGGAATGGTCTTGGTTCTGAGCTGTTTCTCTTTCCGATCAAGGATCTGTACCGGTTTCTCAACATAGCTCAAAGTCTGATCTAACTCGGCTTCGTCAGGATGAATAACATGAGAATTATCTGGCATATATCTGCGTAGCATCGATACATGAAATACGTCATGTATCCCAGATAAGGAAGGAGGAAGAGCAAGTCTGTAGGCTCGGTCGCCAATCTTCTCAAGAATCTCATACGGACCGACGTATCTAGGAGACAACTTCCCTCTCTTGCCAAATCTGACAATGCCTCTGAAAGGAGAAATCTTCAACAATACTCTGTCTCCCTGCTCAAATACCAACGGTCTGCGTCTGACATTGGCGTATTTCGCTTGCCTATCTTGTGCCGTCTTCATTCGCTTCTGAATGATCTTCACTTTCTCAGTCATCTCACGAATCATATCAGGCCCCAACTCTGGTACCTCAGAGATATCATCCCAGTACAACGGAGATCTGCACTTCTTTCCGTATAAAGCTTCGAACGGTGCCATCTCAATGCTAGTCCGATAGCTGTTGTTGTACGAAAACTCACACAACGGCAATGAATCTTGCCAACTAGTACCAAAATCTAGTACTACAGCTCTCAGCATGTCCTCTAAAGTCTGGATAGTCCGTTCTGACTGTCCGTCTGTCTGAGGATGATAAGCAGTGCTTAGGTGTAAAGTCGTACCTAGAGCCTGCTGCAAGCTATGCCAAAAGTGAGAAGTGAATCGTGGATCACGATCTGATACGATCGACTTCGGCACACCGTGCAATCTGACGACTTCTCTGATGTATATCTCCGCCATCTGATCATGTCTATACGTCATCCTGTACGGAATGAAACAGGCAGATTTGGTCAATCTGTCAATGATGACCCAAATCGAATCACAGCCCCGGGACGATCGAGGTAACTTCGTCACAAAATCCATGGAAATGTGGTCCCATTTCCATTCAGGAATAGACAAACTCTGAAGTAAACCTCCGGGCTTCTTCCTCTCTGCCTTCACCTGCTGGCAATTCAGACATCTAGACACAAATTCTGCAATATCTGTCTTCATCTGTTTCCACCAGAATTGCGTCTTCAAGTCATTGTACATCTTCCTGCCACTAGGATGAATACTGAACCGACTACAGTGTGCCTCTGACATGATCTGTCGTCTCAAATCTGAAACATCTGGCACCACTAGACGGTTATTCACATACAGAACAGAATCTTTGACCTGATATTCTGAGATATGTCCAGCTCTGACCATATCAATCGATCTCTGCACACTCGGATCGGTTCTCTGCGCTTCTCTGATCCTCATAATCAAGTCTGGCTCAATCTGAATCGCAGCAAGTCGCAACGGTCTACTCTCTGTATCAAATGTCAACCCAGACAAGCAACAATCTTCTACTAAACTCGATACACCTACTGTCGACAAGGAAAGAGCACATACCTTTCGACTCAATGCATCTGCCGCTGCATTCGACTTCCCTGGATAATACTTGATCTCGCAATCAAAATCTTTCAGCAGATCAAGCCATCGTCGCTGCCTCATGTTCAACTCTGACTGAGAAAAGAGATACTTCAAGCTCTTATGATCGGAATAGATCTCGAATTTCTCGCCATAGAGATAATGACGCCAGATCTTGAGTGCAAAGACAATCGCCGCCAATTCAAGGTCATGAATCGGATAACGAGTCTCGTGCGGCTTCAGCTGTCTTGAGGCGTACGCTATCACATGTCCTCGCTGCATAAGCACACATCCTAACCCTCTGTGAGATGCATCGCAGTATACAACGAAATCACCTGAACCTGAAGGAATCATCAAGACAGGCGCACTAGTCAGCCTCTTCTTCAACTCAACAAAACTGGCCTCACAATCTTCAGACCACACAAATGGCATGTTCTTCTGTGTCAACTGGGTAATAGGTTTCACTATACTGGAGAAATCTCGGATAAAACGACGATAATACCCAGCTAGACCCATGAAACTGCGTATCTCAGGCACTGAAGTCGGTCTCGGCCAACTGATAACAGCCTCAACTTTACTCGGATCTACTGCAATGCCATCTCCAGATATAATATGCCCCAAGAAGACAACCTGACGCAACCAGAATTCACACTTGGACAGTTTAGCATACAACTGCTCCTGTCGCAAAGTCTTCAGTACGATTCTCAGATGATCTGCATGCTCAGTCAAACTCTTCGAATATTCCAAAATATCATCAATGAACACAATCACAAAATCATCTAAATATCTCTGAAAAATGCGGTTCATCAAACTCATAAACACCGCTGGTGCATTTGTCAAACCAAAAGGCATAACAATAAACTCGTAGTGCCCATACCTGGTTCGGAATGCAGTCTTCGGAATATCAACGTCTCTAACTCTGAGCTGATGATACCCTGATCTCAAATCAATCTTCGAGTAAATCGAAGATCCCTGTAGCTGATCAAACAAATCGTCGATGCGAGGCAAAGGATATCTGTTCTTCACTGTTGCCTTGTTCAACTGCCTATAATCAATGCACAGTCGCATCGAACCATCTTTCTTTCGAACGAAAAGCACCGGAGCACCCCAAGGAGATACACTGGGTCTGATATATCCCTTGGACAGAAGATCCTCCAACTGTGCTTTCAACTCTTTCAGCTCTATCGGCGCCATCCTATACGGAGCTCTCGAAATAGGAACAGAACCGGGCATAAGGTCTATGCTGAAATCAACCTCTCGAATCGAAGGCAACCCTGGAATCTCATCGGGGAACACATCTGCAAACTCACAAACCACTGGCAGATCTGCCAATGCTGGGCTCGACTTCAGTAGATCTACTGAATATACGAGAAAGCCCTCTGCTCCTCTCTGAAGCAATCTACTCATAGTCAGAGCAGATACCAAGGGAATCCGAGATCTGGAACCCTTTCCAAAGAATTTCCACTCTTCTGTCAGTTCAGGTCTGAATCTGACAATCTTGTGGAAACAATCGACAGTGGCCCTGTACTTGGTTAACATATCTATACCAACTATACAATCAAAATCAGATAAACCAAGTACTATACAATCAAGATCAATCTCATGCCCCTCAAACTGAAGCATACAATGTCTAACAGTAGTCACAGATATCAGACCACTTCCCAACGGAGAAGCTATAGACACTACTGTCGACAAAGACTCAGCAGGCAATGAATGTCTCAATGTAAAATGCTCAGATAAGAATGTATGAGATGCACCTGTGTCAATCAACACATATGCAGGATAACCGCAAAGAAAACAGTTACCTGCGATCACGTCATCTGGCGCATCCTGGGCCTGCTCCTCGGTCAAGGCAAAAACACGTGCCTGCTGTCTGGGAGGTTGACTCACAGTCTGACTACCTCCGGGCCTCTGTTGTGTCTGTGTAGGAGGCTGGAAGGAATGTACAGAGGATGCCTGTCTCTCCACCTGTGGCACTGGTGCTGATGACCCTGTACTCTGGAATCGCTGTGCACCTCTCTGGGGACAAACTCTGGCAAAGTGTCCCTGTTGCCTACAGATGTTGCAGCGTCCAAAAACTCCTTGGCACTGCTCCGTGGCATGTCGCCCTCCGCATGAACTACAGCGTGCACCACTGTAATCTGACCCCTGACCTCTCTGTCGAGCTCCACTCGAACTCGATGAACTACTCCCGGATTTCTTAAACTGTTTGCCCTTAGCCTTCAGAAATTCTTTCTTGCCACTACCACTAGCTCCACTGTCAAAACGAGGAGGAGGAGGTGGAAACTGAACGGCGGTAGGCTGTGGCTGTGTCTGCCCCTGAACACTATAAGAAGCGCCTCGCTGCCTGATCAAGCCAGCCTCTGCTCCCTTAGCTCTGTTCAGTGCCTCTGAGAAAGTATTAGGCCGTCCCGTGTTCACCAAAGTGAAGACATCTGGATTCAACCCGTTGATGAACTGATCGGCCGTTGCCTCGTCGTTTCCTGCCACATGAGGTGCAAATCGTAACAATGCAGAAAATTTAGCAACATACTCCTCGATGTTCCACTGTCCTTGCCTCAGATTCGCAAATTCAGCCCCTTTATCTTTCCGGTAGGAGACAGGGAAAAAGCGCTGATAGAACTCATCCTTGAAGACCTTCCACGTAATCTCAATGCCTCGGTGCTCCAAGGCTCTCTTGGCAGTCAACCACCAGCTCTTCGCTACCTCTTGCAGCTGATGCCCTATCAACTTCACACGTCGCTCATCAGTATATGCCAAAGACTCAAACAACATCTCGATATCGTCAAGCCAACCCTCGCACTCCACTGCACTCTCTGTGCCCTTCAACGTAGGAGGATGGAAAGACTGAAACCTCTTCAGTAAGGTCTCCATCGGCGTAGCAGTAACATCCATCTGTGCACCTGATGTGCTACCCTGCTCTGGCTGTGGTATACGTCTAGGCGGCATAAATCTGATTATCAAACTGATTAGTACACAATCAATATCATCTGTCTCAGCCCTCCTCTGATCATAAACTCTGATCGAGAATCGGTTCTGATTCAGGCTTGACAAGTATATGTTGTAAATCAAATCGGATACAATACAACATATAATAGGGAAAGCAATAAATCATGCTAGCAAGGAAGATGACTCGATCTACCCCGCTCATTCTATTCTATCTCAGTCTACAGAACCTACAGCTCTGATACCACCTGTTGTGGGGACCCGGGTTCTAATTCGAATCTATCTGGGATTAATCAGATCTTTATAATAAATTACGGGTCAAATTTTTTTTTTTTGATTTTACATTAAATCAAACGTAAATAAAACATAACATGTTCGGTATTATTATAACAAACATAAGGTACATACAAGATCTGTTTGGTACCAACATACAACTAGTGTTCAAATCCAAGTACAAGTCTAGTACAAGAAGTAGTAGTTTCTTCTACACCCGAGATCTCCACGCTAAAAACTCTCTCTTCATCGTCGTGACCCTGTACCTGCCCCACCTGTTGTCAAGCACACATACAGACAAGACAACAGCCGGATAACTCCGGTGAGAACAAATCCCAGTATAAAACATGTATGCATGCAATGTAATAAATCATGTACAAAAGCATAGCATAAATCGAATAACATGAATTAAAATCTAAAACATGCAAAGGAATACAAATCTGTATTCACATAAAATTCTTGACTCGACTCATTTCTAATCTAGGGATCCCGGTGTGAATAAGACGGTCTGTCACCTACCCAACCACTCGGGGTAACGGTACGTCTTATTCCTAGACTTCGGTCAACTCTGTATCAAGTGTCTACACGTAGAGAAAATCTGCAACTACGCGCCGATACACCGAACGTCTAGTCTGACACATCTGTCAGTCTCGCCTATCTCAGGACTCAAATACAAATCAATAAACAAGATATTACGTAATCAAAAGTAATACCAATCGAGTATGTGATTTAGGGAAACTCGTATCAAATCAGAATCGAGTTGTGCAATCCCGCGATCACATGAATTATACCTTTCTTGTCGAACAATATCTGTCGAGATCGTGAAGTCGGGATGTCACTCTGTCAAGACAATCTGAAATGACAATACACAAGTGCTCTATATCAAAATACAACTCAACCAAGTCTTGAACAATTCAATAATCATTCTCGGTCAATAAAACACAAGTAAGGAAATAGTGCTCATTCTTCTATCCAAGGTTCAAGGCTATCCACACCAAATCTGGAATGCATCATTCGAACTCCACCATATCAATGTCAATTTCCATCCAAGTCATGAAATTGATTAAACTCATTCTATATCAAATTCGACGGCATAACGACGCAATTTCGGTATCCCAATAACTCAAACAACAATCAACTAGCATCAACAACTCATAATCCACCACAATACCAATCCAAAACATAATAATTCTGCACCCTCTAATTTCGGTCAACATGCTGGAATTTTTCACAAATTGCATATGACATCCGATAATCGATCCGTTTACGGCGTTATGATCTCTATCTACTCAAAAACACATCGCGCCAATAAAATCATAATTCCTCCCACATATAATTTTCGAAACATGCTGAAAATTGATGAAGTTTACCTCACCTTGAAGCCCTTGAGTTGAGGAGCAAGAATCTAAAATTAGTTTCAAGAATTTACGGTTGGATCATCTCAAGGAAATTAAAAAAATAAGAAAGAAACTTTGAAGCTTTCTCCATGGAGCATTTTGGTCCAACCCTTGCAAAAATCTGAATGAAATGGAGTGGAAAGATAGCAACATGGCACGTTTCAAGTTTCATCTTGCATGGCATGACAAGTGGCAAATCCCACTTATTGCACTTTAGTCCCTCAATTTCTCCTAAATTGCAAATCAGCCCCTATTCACTCTTTTCAATTCAATTTCAATCCTAAATAAATTCAAACCTCTTGGAATATAATTCAACACTCCATAATTTTCTAATTCAATAATCTCGGTTTAAGATAATATCATCTTTATTATTTCGGGCCTTACAGTTTCTATCTGAGTCTCTGACACATCTATCTGAAGTTCTGATATATCTGTCTGATCATACGAAGTACTGCCTTTCTCCGGAATTCTTCGGGGAGCTATATCTGATTACCAAAACCATTAGTAACCCAGTACAACCAATATGTTCTAATCTTTCTCTGATCATCTTACTGCTGATCGGGAATCAGATCTGATTCATATTTAGTGATACATAATACCAATCTAAATCAAATAATCAGGTAAACATGTATCTCAAAGCAGTAACACATAGTTTCATGCTAGCATCACAATGTCAATCAGCATTATAATCAATCTCATGCTAGCACACACATGCAAGGAAAGAAAATTCATCTACCCCGTACATTCTATTCTAATTCAATCTAATAGATCTATCGCTAAAGGGACTATCAGCTCTGATTATCTGCCTCTAAAGGATCTATCGCTCTGATACCACCTGTTGTGGGGACCCGGACGCTAATCATCTTCTTACTCATTATTGGGATTTAATTATCAGTTCTGATAAACAGGGTCTAAAAATTTTTCTTTTTAAAATGTAACTGCGGAAGGTAATGGAATCTAAACAATATAATCTCTGTATAAAAACTACAGTTCAGTAGAAAAGTACAATATTGTACAACCTAAGTCTAAGGTTCAATTACTAAATTCAAGTAATAAACCAAGTCTGCTACAAGTCCGGAATCACCACGCTAACTCGTCTTCTCTCATCGTCATCTCGACCCTGATCCAGCCCCACCTGTTGTCATGCACACATACAAAACAAGACAACAGCCGGATAACTCCGGTGAGAATAAATCCCAGTATAAAACATGGTAAACATGCATATACACATAATAATCCATGAAACATGTTGTCATGAATAAATTAAAACAATAGTAATAGATTTCATCATCTATGAAATCTAATCTAACTAAACATGCAACTTAAATCAGCTAAACATGCATATAAACAATCTAAATCATGAAACATGCTGTCACAACTGAAAGCAATAACAATTGGTTCCAAAGTCTATGAAACCAATTCATATAAGCATGCAGTTATAAATCAAATCATGTCTAGACTTGACTCAACTATAACTCTAGGGATCCCGGGGTGAATAAGACGTCAATGCCTGTTACCTACTCAACCGATCGTGGTAACCGTACGTCTTAATCCTAGACTTCGGTTCGAACTGTATCAACGGCTGCAATAGGAGTAATACCTGCTCCTAAGTTGAGATACACCGAACGTCTAGAAGTCTGACAATGACTGTCAAGACTTTCCTATCTTAAATGCAATGAATAATAATCTATAAACAAAGCATAATCATATTCATATCTGAATATGGCAATAATCTCATATATTTGAATAAAATGCTAAAATCAAAGCATAAACAAGAATATAGTATGTGATTTATTGGGCAACTCAAGGATGATCTCGACTGAGTTGTTTCTTCCCGAATATCACATGAATTATACCTTTGTCTTCCCTGTCTGACGAAGACGATGATCTGTATTCAAATCTGTCCATATCCAATCTGAAATGACAATATCGAATACACTGAATCAATAAATAACTCAATACACAATCTGTTCTGATCACTACTCAACTCAGTATATAATCTGATCAATCTAAATCAACTGATGTTTCGACGGCATAACAACACAATCTGAATAACCCCGTCAATCTGAACATCACAAATATAATACTGGAACTCATAATCTGTGTCAATATAATTCATACTCTGAATATTAACACAATTCTGATATAGAATCTCAGTCAATATCTTTCAAAAATCCTAACAATTACAGAAACAGTCTGTTCTTTAATCTGACTTCAATTCTATAATGTCTACGGTAGCAGAAACATCATATCTGAATCATATTCAATTCTAGCAATATCATATTTTCAAAACATCTCAAAACGTAACAAAACTTACGGCCAAATGAAGCCTGCGTTGCTAGAAACTCAATACCGTAATCGGATTCAAAAACAGACGGACAGATTGTCAAAATCTTCAATCAAAATCAAGAGCTTCCCTCGGTTTCCCTCTGAATTCCCCAAGAAATCTTGCATGTATATATATATAAATATATATATATATATATATATATATATATATACACACGAACATGCAATAGGCCAAGTGGCTCGCCTTTCAAGCTGCACGTTTCTCGCTCGGGCGGACAAAAGTTTCCGCTCGGGCGGAGAACTCTCGGCCCTCACAAATTATTCAAGCGCGCTCGGGCGGATATAATTTACCGCTCGGGCGCGAGATGTTCGGTCGAACATCTTGAGATGTTCGGTCGAACATCTTGGTGTAAAATACACCAACGCCCGGCTTCGTCACTTGAGCTCCTATAACCTCAATTATGTCAATTAATCAACATTTGATTACAGTAATTAAATCTCGGGTATTACATTTCTCCCCCTCTTAGATCTGAGTTCGTCCTCGACTCACAACAATCAATTCAGATATATTAGAAGAAATGCGTACAGAGTTTAAACGAAAACTCAAATATCTGATTCCAGTCTGGAATAAGAATTCACGAAGTATAATGTCATAATACCCCTCAAACTAGTTCTGACAAAATCAATCTCATCATACTGGCTATACAACATCCGTATAAATCAATCTACAGCTTATCACATATCAGTATCATCAGCTGTTATCAAATCTGTTTACCTCAAACAAAGACATATACAATCTTTAGCTGCGACTACCAATCGTCATCATCCGATGTTGGTTAATGACATCTGTTCTTTCTGAACTAACTTCATTTTCCTTCGAATTTTCTTCAAAAGAAATCTGTAGTATTCACTGTATACTGCCTTATCTATAACTATCTTATTACCAATCTAGTAGGCTGATAGGTATTGTCATGCAGTGATATAAGTCATATCAACTAGTGCTAACATCCAGCACTAAGGCTGTACCAAAATCTTCTAATATCTGGATAACTCATTCTGACGGTCTGTCACTCTGTAAAACCATCTACGAGAGAGTTTATGATTTATTCTGTCACGAATACAAACTCCAGCAAAATCACAATCTGACATAATCTACTGTGGTATTCTAATCTTTCTGACCACTTCTCTGACACCAATCTGTGTCATTTGGTCATGTTTGCACGTTATCTGGTACAAACCAATAGATATAGATTGACCAATCTGTCAATCATAATCATATCATCTTACAATCTGTAAAAAAAAATGACGGTACTGTCATTACGAAAGCCATAGAAATGTACTCTCATTACTATTTAGAACTATACAATTCTGTAATAAATCTTCTGATTTCTATCTTTCTTTCTTTTCTGTTAGCAATTCAGACATATCAGTATAATTTCTGTCAACATTTCCGTATAAACTCTGCCATAACTGATCTAACCTGTCTATACCAAAACTGTCTGTTCGAATATCATTCATTCTCAATCATCAAACTGAAAACTGAATCCACTACGGTACATTTCTGACCCTACTTGTGATGTCTGATTCAAAGTATTCAGTATAAACAAATCAGTTAATAACATAAATGAAAGAAAATATACCTACCTGGTATTCGGCTCTGACTATTGATATCAAGCTCAACTGTACAATTCTGACACATCTGACATCACCAGATAATCAATCTCATACGCAACACAAGATCACATATCTGTTACTCGGCTCTGATTCTTGAAATCTAGTTCTGAACATTCTGATCGCATTTCTGAATTACTGTAACTCTCCCCGGTTCACAATAATCTGTAGCATATACGGATTCAAACAAAAGTAATATCAATCAGAGACGAAATATCAATATCCTATACAGATCTAGTGAGTTCAATGAACTCATAAAGTAAGGATTTCTGGTAAATATCTTCATGCCATTCTGATCAACTGGTATATCTCATCTGCAAATAAAATACGCTCCCCAAAACAATATAAGATGTCTCAAATACTGATTTAGAGCAATAAAAATACTCAACAGATATAAAGCAACAGTCGAATAAGATAATCTGCCAAATCAGACAAAATACATTTATGACAATTCTGACATTTCTGATATTTCTGGTCTTTCTGATCTCGGTATCTTATCAACCACTGATCGAAATCTCAACTGTATCAAAATCAATCTGTATACTAATTTCAGATAACGCATATTCTGAATACAATCTGTTTCAAGCAAGATTCTTATCTGAACAATTTCTGTATACAATCATTACAGTTCTCAGAATGTTCAATACAATCTTCAGATATTAGATTCAATCAATCAGATGCTGTAAATATATCAAAATCTCATAGATAGAATAAGCATAGAATCATCAGAACATCTCTGAATATACTGAAACATGCCAAAGAGAAACACTAAATCAGATGTAACTCCTGGTCGATATTCTTCTACTGATCTTCCAATTCATTCTGTATCATTCTGTACACTCAATATCATTCTGTACTGAATCTAACATACAATCAATATCTGATCTCAATTCAATTCTGAAATCTATCTGTCTGATATAAAGCAAATCTAAAATCTTATCTAGGCAAACATCAGCTAACTCATACATCATTGGCAAATCTGCCAAAGTTAGGCTCGATTTCAGTAAATCTACTGAATACATACGGATACCATCTGTTCCTTTCTGTATAAATCGAGTCTTATACCACACAAATATCAAAAGAATTCTAAATCTAGAATCCTTATCGTGGTATCTCCATTGATCAGTCATCTCTGGTCTGACTCCTACCATTTCTGACAAAATTCTACAATATGTCTGTACTTGTTCAGCATATACATATCAATACTGCGTTCAAATCAGGAAACACAAGTACATCATAATCTATCTCTATTTCATTCTCATCTTACTGTAGTATATAATATATACAGAAATCTCTGATCTCAACATTTCCTCAACAAGCAAGGGCATCAATACTACAGTACATACAAACCCAACAGATACATCATATTTCCATGCAACTCAGTCAAAGATATTCTTGACAAATGCATTAGTATATATCGATACATATGCAATCTAATCATAAAAGAATAGTACCTGTTGTGAATCCTGGATCTGTGTTTTCAATTGAACTCTGTTCCCTACAATCTTCGGGAACGCTTCTGGTGACAGACTTTAGCAAAGTGTCCCGACTGTTTACAGATATTGCATCTACCAAATACTCCCTGGCAGTGTTCTGTGGGATGTCTTCCTTCACAATTTCTGCAATATACACCAGTATAACTCGGACTGGACACACTGGATACCGATGAACCACTCGGTTCATTTCCCAAATTCTTAAACTGTTTCTTCTGAATCTTCAGTTGTTCTGTCTTTTCACCACTGCTACTGCCAATCTCAACTCTGGAAGGCAGTTGCTGTGAACTCAGTGCTGGAAGATCATCTGATGCTTCCTTTCGTCCCATCAGGACTGCTTCTGCTCTTTTGGCTCGGTTCAAAGTATCAGCAAAATTAATCGGTTGTTTCACATTCACCAGTGCACGTATCTCTGGATTCAGTCCCTGAATGAACTGACTAGATATAGCTTCATCATTCCTAGCCACGTGAGGGACAAAACGTACCAAGGTAAAGAACTGAGCCAAGTACTCATCAATGCTCGACTGACCCTGTCTCAGGTTTGTAAATTCTGCACTTCTATCCTGTCTGTATGATATAGGGAAGAATCTTTAATAAAATTCAAATCTAAAGATTTTCCACGATATTACTGAACGATTCTGTTCTAAAGCTCCTTTGGTTAGTAACCACCATCTTCTGGCAGTCTCTTGCAACTAGTTCTCAATCAGTTTAATTCTACACTCATCTGTGAAACAAAGGAAATCAAATAACATTTCTGTCTCCTCGAGCCAATTCTCACAATCGGCTAACGTCTCATTTCCTTTCAGAACCGGCGGTTGAAACGATTGGAATCTCTTCAACTGTGTTTCTTTGGGGACCCGGGTTCTAATTCGAATCTATCTGGGATTAATCAGATCTTTATAATAAATTACGGGTCAAATTTTTTTTTTTGATTTTACATTAAATCAAACGTAAATAAAACATAACATGTTCGGTATTATTATAACAAACATAAGGTACATACAAGATCTGTTTGGTACCAACATACAACTAGTGTTCAAATCCAAGTACAAGTCTAGTACAAGAAGTAGTAGTTTCTTCTACACCCGAGATCTCCACGCTAAAAACTCTCTCTTCATCGTCGTGACCCTGTACCTGCCCCACCTGTTGTCAAGCACACATACAGACAAGACAACAGCCGGATAACTCCGGTGAGAACAAATCCCAGTATAAAACATGTATGCATGCAATGTAATAAATCATGTACAAAAGCATAGCATAAATCGAATAACATGAATTAAAATCTAAAACATGCAAAGGAATACAAATCTGTATTCACATAAAATTCTTGACTCGACTCATTTCTAATCTAGGGATCCCGGTGTGAATAAGACGGTCTGTCACCTACCCAACCACTCGGGGTAACGGTACGTCTTATTCCTAGACTTCGGTCAACTCTGTATCAAGTGTCTACACGTAGAGAAAATCTGCAACTACGCGCCGATACACCGAACGTCTAGTCTGACACATCTGTCAGTCTCGCCTATCTCAGGACTCAAATACAAATCAATAAACAAGATATTACGTAATCAAAAGTAATACCAATCGAGTATGTGATTTAGGGAAACTCGTATCAAATCAGAATCGAGTTGTGCAATCCCGCGATCACATGAATTATACCTTTCTTGTCGAACAATATCTGTCGAGATCGTGAAGTCGGGATGTCACTCTGTCAAGACAATCTGAAATGACAATACACAAGTGCTCTATATCAAAATACAACTCAACCAAGTCTTGAACAATTCAATAATCATTCTCGGTCAATAAAACACAAGTAAGGAAATAGTGCTCATTCTTCTATCCAAGGTTCAAGGCTATCCACACCAAATCTGGAATGCATCATTCGAACTCCACCATATCAATGTCAATTTCCATCCAAGTCATGAAATTGATTAAACTCATTCTATATCAAATTCGACGGCATAACGACGCAATTTCGGTATCCCAATAACTCAAACAACAATCAACTAGCATCAACAACTCATAATCCACCACAATACCAATCCAAAACATAATAATTCTGCACCCTCTAATTTCGGTCAACATGCTGGAATTTTTCACAAATTGCATATGACATCCGATAATCGATCCGTTTACGGCGTTATGATCTCTATCTACTCAAAAACACATAGCACCAATAAAATCATAATTCCTCCCACATATAATTTTCGAAACATGCTGAAAATTGATGAAGTTTACCTCACCTTGAAGCCCTTGAGTTGAGGAGCAAGAATCTAAAATTAGTTTCAAGAATTTACGGTTGGATCATCTCAAGGAAATTAAAAAAATAAGAAAGAAACTTTGAAGCTTTCTCCATGGAGCATTTTGGTCCAACCCTTGCAAAAATCTGAATGAAATGGAGTGGAAAGATAGCAACATGGCACGTTTCAAGTTTCATCTTGCATGGCATGACAAGTGGCAAATCCCACTTATTGCACTTTAGTCCCTCAATTTCTCCTAAATTGCAAATCAGCCCCTATTCACTCTTTTCAATTCAATTTCAATCCTAAATAAATTCAAACCTCTTGGAATATAATTCAACACTCCATAATTTTCTAATTCAATAATCTCGGTTTAAGATAATATCATCTTTATTATTTCGGGCCTTACAGTTTCTATCTGAGTCTCTGACACATCTATCTGAAGTTCTGATATATCTGTCTGATCATACGAAGTACTGCCTTTCTCCGGAATTCTTCGGGGAGCTATATCTGATTACCAAAACCATTAGTAACCCAGTACAACCAATATGTTCTAATCTTTCTCTGATCATCTTACTGCTGATCGGGAATCAGATCTGATTCATATTTAGTGATACATAATACCAATCTAAATCAAATAATCAGGTAAACATGTATCTCAAAGCAGTAACACATAGTTTCATGCTAGCATCACAATGTCAATCAGCATTATAATCAATCTCATGCTAGCACACACATGCAAGGAAAGAAAATTCATCTACCCCGTACATTCTATTCTAATTCAATCTAATAGATCTATCGCTAAAGGGACTATCAGCTCTGATTATCTGCCTCTAAAGGATCTATCGCTCTGATACCACCTGTTGTGGGGACCCGGACGCTAATCATCTTCTTACTCATTATTGGGATTTAATTATCAGTTCTGATAAACAGGGTCTAAAAATTTTTCTTTTTAAAATGTAACTGCGGAAGGTAATGGAATCTAAACAATATAATCTCTGTATAAAAACTACAGTTCAGTAGAAAAGTACAATATTGTACAACCTAAGTCTAAGGTTCAATTACTAAATTCAAGTAATAAACCAAGTCTGCTACAAGTCCGGAATCACCACGCTAACTCGTCTTCTCTCATCGTCATCTCGACCCTGATCCAGCCCCACCTGTTGTCATGCACACATACAAAACAAGACAACAGCCGGATAACTCCGGTGAGAATAAATCCCAGTATAAAACATGGTAAACATGCATATACACATAATAATCCATGAAACATGCTGTCATGAATAAATTAAAACAATAGTAATAGATTTCATCATCTATGAAATCTAATCTAACTAAACATGCAACTTAAATCAGCTAAACATGCATATAAACAATCTAAATCATGAAACATGCTGTCACAACTGAAAGCAATAACAATTGGTTCCAAAGTCTATGAAACCAATTCATATAAGCATGCAGTTATAAATCAAATCATGTCTAGACTTGACTCAACTATAACTCTAGGGATCCCGGGGTGAATAAGACGTCAATGCCTGTTACCTACTCAACCGATCGTGGTAACCGTACGTCTTATTCCTAGACTTCGGTTCGAACTGTATCAACGGCTGCAATAGGAGTAATACCTGCTCCTAAGTTGAGATACACCGAACGTCTAGAAGTCTGACAATGACTGTCAAGACTTTCCTATCTTAAATGCAATGAATAATAATCTATAAACAAAGCATAATCATATTCATATCTGAATATGGCAATAATCTCATATATTTGAATAAAATGCTAAAATCAAAGCATAAACAAGAATATAGTATGTGATTTATTGGGCAACTCAAGGATGATCTCGACTGAGTTGTTTCTTCCCGAATATCACATGAATTATACCTTTGTCTTCCCTGTCTGACGAAGACGATGATCTGTATTCAAATCTGTCCATATCCAATCTGAAATGACAATATCGAATACACTGAATCAATAAATAACTCAATACACAATCTGTTCTGATCACTACTCAACTCAGTATATAATCTGATCAATCTAAATCAACTGATGTTTCGACGGCATAACAACACAATCTGAATAACCCCGTCAATCTGAACATCACAAATATAATACTGGAACTCATAATCTGTGTCAATATAATTCATACTCTGAATATTAACACAATTCTGATATAGAATCTCAGTCAATATCTTTCAAAAATCCTAACAATTACAGAAACAGTCTGTTCTTTAATCTGACTTCAATTCTATAATTTCTACGGTAGCAGAAACATCATATCTGAATCATATTCAATTCTAGCAATATCATATTTTCAAAACATCTCAAAACGTAACAAAACTTACGGCCAAATGAAGCCTGCGTTGCTAGGAACTCAATACCGTAATCGGATTCAAAAACAGACGGACAGATTGTCAAAATCTTCAATCAAAATCAAGAGCTTCCCTCGGTTTCCCTCTGAATTCCCCAAGAAATCTTGCATGTATATATATATATATATACACACGAACATGCAATAGGCCAAGTGGCTCGCCTTTCAAGCTGCACGTTTCTCGCTCGGGCAGACAAAAGTTTCCGCTCGGGCGGAGAACTCTCGGCCCTCACAAATTATTCAAGCGCGCTCGGGCGGATATAATTTACCGCTCGGGCGCGAGATGTTCGGTCGAACATCTTGAGATGTTCGGTCGAACATCTTGGTGTAAAATACACCAACGCCCGGCTTCGTCACTTGAGCTCCTATAACCTCAATTATGTCAATTAATCAACATCTGATTACAGTAATTAAATCTCGGGCATTACAGTTTAGCCCATAAAGTAATCCATAAATAGAATCCCTCCCCTTCTTAGTCCTAGGCAACCCCAAAATAAAGTCCATAGAAATGTCAATCCAAGTTCTTTTTAAAAATAGCACGCAGAAGTGTTCCCAAAGTTCTATTGACAACTTCAGTTTGTCCATCCGTTTGAGGATGACAAGTAGTAGATTACTACTTTATTGTGCAAAGTTTAGACCATAAAGTAATCCATAAATAGAATCCCTCCCCTTCTTAGTCCTAGGCAACCCCAAAATAAAGTCCATAGAAATGTCAGTCCAAGTTCTTTTTAAGAATAGCACGCAAAAGTGTTCCCAAAGTTCTATTGACAACTTCAAATTGTCCATCCGTTTGAGGATGACAAGTAGTAGATTACAACTTTATTGTGCAAAGTTTAGCCCATAAAGTAATCCATAAATAGAATCCCTCCCCTTCTTAGTCCTAGGCAACCCCAAAATAAAGTCCATAGAAATGTCAGTCCAAGTTCTTTTTAAGAATATCACGCAAAAGTGTTCCCAAAGTTCTATTGACAACTTCAGTTTGTCCATCCGTTTGAGGATGACAAGTAGTAGATTACAACTTTATTGTGCAAAGTTTAGCCCATAAAGTAATCCATAAATAGAATCCCTCCCCTTCTTAGTCCTAGGCAACCCCAAAATAAGGTCCATAGAAATGTCAGTCCAAGTTCTTTTAAGAATAGCACGCAAAAGTGTTCTCAAAGTTCTATTTACAGCTTCAGTTTGTCCATCCGTTTGAGGATGACAAGTAGTAGAAAACAACAATTTTGTGCCAAGTTTTTCCCATAAAGTATTCCAAAAATAGAATCCCTCCCCTTCTTAGTCCTAGGCTTCCCCAAAATAAAGTCCATAGAAATGTCAATCCAAGTTCTTTTAAGAATAGCACGCAAAAGTGTTCCCAAAGTTCTATTTACAACTTCAGTTTGTCTATCCGTTTGAGGATGACAAGTAGTAGATTACAACTTTATTGTGCAAAGTTTAGCCCATAAAGTATACAACTTTATTGTGCAAAGTTTAGCCCATAAAGTATTCCAAAAATAGAATCCCTCCCCTTCTTAGTCCTAGGCTACCCCAAAATAAAGTCAATATAAATATCAGTCCAAGTTCTTTTTAAGAATAGCACGCAAAAGTGTTCCCAAAGTTCTATTGACAACTTCAGTTTGTCCATCCGTTTGAAGATGACAAGTAGTAGATTACAACTTTATTGTGCAAAGTTTAGCCCATAAAGTAATCCATAAATAGAATCCCTCCCCTTCTTAGTCCTAGGCAACCCCAAAATAAAGTCCTTAGAAATGTCAGTCCAAGTTCTTTTTAAGAATAGCACGCAAAAGTGTTCCCAATGTTCTATTTACAACTTCAGTTTGTCCATCCGTTTGAGGATGACAAGTAGTAGATTACAACAATATTGAGCAAAGTTTAGCCCATAAAGTAATCCAAAAATAGAATCCCTCCCCTTCTTAGTCCTAGGCAACCCCAAAATAAAGTCAATAGAAATGTCAATCCAAGTTCTTTTAAGAATAGCACACAAAAGTGTTGCCAAAGTTCTATTTACAACTTCAGTTTGTCCATCCGTTTGAGGATGACAAGTAGTAGATTACAACTTTATTGTGCAAAGTTTAGCCCATAAAGTAATCCAAAAATAGAATGACTCCCCTTCTTAGTCCTAGGCAACCCCAAAATAAAGTCCATAGAAATGTCAGTCCATGTTCTTTTTAAGAATAGCACGCAAAAGTGTTCCCAAAGTTCTATTTACAACTTCAGTTTGGCCATCCGTTTGAGGATGACAAGTAGTAGAAAAGAACAATTTTGTGCCAAGTTTTTCCCATAAAGTATTCCAAAAATAGAATCCCTCCCCTTCTTAGTCCTAGGCTACACCAAAATAAAGTCCATAGAAATGTCAATCCAAGTTCTTTTAAGAATAGCACGCAAAAGTGTTCCCAAAGTTCTATTTACAACTTCAGTTTGTCCATCCGTTTGAGAATGACAAGTAGTAGATTACAACTTTATTGTGCAAAGTTTAGCCCATAAAGTAATCCAAAAATAGAATGCCTCCCCTTCTTAGTCCTAGGCAACCCCAAAATAAAGTCCAAAGAAATGTCAATCCAAGTTCTTTTTAAGAATAGCACGCAGAAGTGTTCCCAAAGTTCTATTGACAACTTCAGTTTGTCCATCCGTTTGAGGATGAAAAGTAGTAGATTACTACTTTATTGTGCAAAGTTTAGCCCATAAAGTAATCCATAAATAGAATCCCTCCCCTTCTTAGTCCTAGGCAACCCCAAAATAAGGTCCATAGAAATGTCAGTCCAAGTTCTTTTAAGAATAGCACGCAAAAGTGTTCCCAAAGTTCTATTTACAACTTCAGTTTGTCCATCCGTTTGAGGATGACAAGTAGTAGAAAACAACAATTTTGTGCCAAGTTTTTCCCATAAAGTATTCCAAAAATAGAATCCCTCCCCTTCTTAGTCCTAGGCTTCCCCAAAATAAAGTCCATAGAAATGTCAATCCAAGTTCTTTTAAGAATAGCACGCAAAAGTGTTCCCAAATTTCTATTTACAACTTCAGTTTGTCCATCCGTTTGAGGATAACAAGTAGTAGATTACAACTTTATTGTGCAAAGTTTAGCCCATAAAGTATTCCAAAAATAGAATCCCTGTGGGGACCCGTGCTCTAATTCTTTTTCTTGGGATTAAATGGATCGTTAACATAAAACGTGGGTCAAATTTTCGCTTTTTAACATTCAATCAAATGTTACTAACTAGGCATAAAACATGTCTCTATTTTATTACATCAGCATAATATACAAACATAGGATACAACATTTCTTGTTTAAATCCATCCTCTGTAAACTAGTAGTGAAATACAGTACAAGATAAAAATAATTCTACAAGTCCATCTGCTAGGCCCGTGATCACCACGCTATGTCCATCGCTCATCTCTGTCGTGACCCAGATCCTGCCCCACCTGTTGTTATGCACACATACAGACATAACAACAGCCGGAAAACCGGTGAGAACAAATCCCAGTATAAACATGTATACATGCAATAAAACAATCTAAAACATGACACATGCTAATATGAATGTCATTCATATATAATCATGCAATGCGAGTCTAATCATGTCTAGATGCGACTCGACTAGAACTCTAGGGATCCCGTTGTGAATAAGACGTCACTGTCTGTCACCTACCCTACCAATCGTGGTGCTGTACGTCTTATTCCTAGACTTCGGCCTGATCTGTATCCGCGTCTACAATAGGGGCGGTGATCTTCCCCTAAGCTGAGATATCGCCGAACATCTAGTAGTCTGCCTGATCTCCAGACTGCCCTATCTTAATGCATGAATACAAAATCTTTAAACAAGCACAATGCAATGCTACATGATCTGTAAACAAAGCATAGCAAGATCTGCATACAAGTTCTATAAACAAATCTATAACAATCATAATCATATCAAGGTATGAACAATAAAACAAGTATGTGATTTTGGTTGGGAAACTCAAATGTGATCTCATTTGAGTCGTGATTCCCCAAACAAAACATTTACTATACCTTTCGTCGTACAGTCGCTGTCACGGTCGCCAATACGAATCTGAAATGGAAATGTGGATACGCACTCTATCAATTTCTAATATAAATCAACACCCATCCAAGTAAATACTTGATCTCAGTATCATTTCAACTGTACAATCGCCATATTAAACAATCTATATCAATTCCCCCAATTCATTACTGATAATGGTATAAATCTGGTACCAAAACCCAGTCAATTCAACTCTAAAATTCATAACAATTCTATACGGTGTCCGTTCTTAAATCCGTTTACAATTATACGATGTCTAATATGTCAGAAACAACATATATGAATCATATCTGATTCCTGCAACATCGTAATTTTAAGACATGCCAAAACATAGTAAAACTTACGTCCACGCGTAGCTTGTAACGATAGAAACACGGTACCGAAGTCGGATTTCAAATCTAACGGACGGATTGCAAACTACCGGCGCAAGAATTTCTAAAAGCTTCACGGAGCTTTCTCCTTTCTGATTTTTATCAGATTTCTGAGGGAAAATCGTTTATATATATATATATATATATATATATATCTCGCCACTTGCATGCCATGAAACGTGGCTTGTTCTTGCCAATCTTCGCTGGCGCTCGGGCGGTCGAAACTTACCGCCCGGGCGCGAGCTCGGCGCTCGGGCGGTCAAGTTCTACCGCCCGGGCGCGGAACGTTCTGCCGCGGTGCGAGATTCTGGCGCTCGGGCGGTCATAAATTACCGCCCGGGCGCCACACCTTCTGCCCGAACGTGATGCCATGGAACATTGGCGCTCGGGCGGTCAATTTCTACCGCTCGGGCGCCACTAGTTCTGCCCGAAATTGGTGAAATTTATATTCTTTATCCAATCTGGTCTCGTAGTGGCCCGTTTACAGTTATATCTATTTAATTCACTAATCTCATAGCACATTACGATAATCAAATCCTCGGGCATTACATTTCTCCCCCTCTTAGATAAGAGTTCGTCCTCGAACTCGATATAAATCAATTAGAGTATTTAAAACAGCATTACTATCTAAAACTGAATCAATACTTACATCATTGGAATAACTCGGGGTATTTTTGTCGCATATTTGCTTCTGTCTCCCATGTCGCTTCTTCGATGCCATGACGACTCCACTGAACTTTCACAAGTGGAATAATCTTCGTTCTGAGTTTCTTTTCTATCCGATCAAGAATCTGTATCGGTTGTTCCACGTAGCTCAAAGTCTGATCAAGTTCAGCTTCATCAGGCTGAATGACATGAGAAACATCTGGCATATATCTTCGCAACATTGATACATGGAACACGTCATGTATTCCGGATAGAGAAGGAGGAAGTGCAAGTCAATAAGCTCGATCGCCAATCTTCTCAAGAATCTCGTAAGGACCAATGTATCGAGGAGATAGTTTCCCGCGTTTACCAAATCGAACAACGCCTCTGAAGGGAGAAATCTATAAGAACTCTCTATCTCCCGCCTCAAATACTAACGGTCTACGTCTGATATTGGCATACTTTGCTTGTCGATCTTGTGCTGTCTTCATCCTCTTCTGAATGAGTTTCACCTTCTCTGTCATGTCACGAATCATATCTGGCCCCAGTTCTGGTACTTCTGAGATATCATCCCAATATAGCGGAGATCTGCACTTCTTGCCATATAAAGCTTCAAACGGTGCCATCTCGATACTCGTCTGATAGCTATTATTGTAAGAAAATTCGCAAAGAGGTAGAGAATCTTGCCAACCAATGCCAAAATCTAGCACGACGGCTCTCAACATATCCTCTAGAGTCTGGATAGTCCGTTCTGACTGTCCGTCTGTCTGAGGATGATAAGCAGTACTCAGGTGTAATGTCGTACCTAAAGCCTGCTGTAAGCTGTGCCAGAAGTGCGAAGTGAATCGTGGATCACGATCTGATACGATGGACTTTGGCACTCCATGCAACCTGACTACCTCTCGAATATATATCTCCGCCATCTGATCTTGTCTATACGTCATTCTGTATGGAATGAAACAAGCAGATTTGGTCAATCTGTCAATAATGACCCAAATCGCATCGCAGCCTCTGGATGATCGAGGTAACTTCGTCACGAAATCCATGGAAATGTGATCCCATTTCCATTCTGGAATGGCTAAACTTTGAAGTAATCCACCCGGCTTCTTCCTCTCAGCTTTCACCTGTTGGCAGTTCAAACACTTATACACAAACTCGGCAATGTCTGACTTCATTTGCTTCCACCAGAACTGTGTCTTCAAGTCATTATACATCTTCCTGCCACCAGGATGAATGCTGAACCGACTACAATGTGCCTCTGTCAGAATCTGCTGTCTTAAATCTGTAATATCTGGCACAACTAGACGGTTATTCACATACAACACATGATCTCGTACCTGATATTCTGATACATGCCCTGATCTGACCATTTGGATCGATTTCTGTACATTATGATCGGTTCTTTGTGCTTCCTTGATCCTCATAATCAAATTGGGCTCAACTTGGATCGTAAAAAGTCGTAGTGGCTTACTATCTGTATCAAATTCTAATCCAGATGTACAACAATCTTCAACTAACTTGTTAACACCTATCGTCGATAAGGACAAAGAACATACCTTACGACTCAAGGCATCTGCTGCTGCATTTGACTTCCCTGGATAATATTTGATTTCACAGTCAAAGTCTTTCAGAAGATCTAGCCATCTACGCTGCCTCATATTCAATTCTGATTGAGAGAATAGGTACTTTAGGCTCTTGTGATCGGAAAAGATATCAAATTTCTCGCCGTAGAGATAATGACGCCAAATCTTTAATGCAAATACGATAGCCGCCAATTCCAGATCATGAATGGGGTATCGAACTTCATGTGGCTTCAATTGTCTCGAGGCGTATGCGATCACATGGCCTCGCTGCATAAGAACACATCCCAAACCTCTGTGAGAGGCATCACAGTATACAACGAAATCACCCGTACCTGAAGGTATTGTCAGTACTGGAGCACTAGTCAGTCTTTTCTTCAACTCCAGAAAGCTAGACTCGCACTCCTCTGACCAAACAAATGGTGCATTCTTTTGCGTCAATTGAGTTATTGGTTTTGCAATACTGGAGAAGTCTTTGATAAATCTTCTGTAGTATCCGGATAAGCCCATGAAACTGCGTATTTCTGGTACAGAAGTCGGTCTCGACCAACTGATCACAGCTTCCACTTTACTTGGGTCTACAGAAATACCATCTCCAGAAATGATATGCCCCAAGAATACAACTCGATTCAACCAAAACTCACACTTTGACAATTTAGCATACAGTCGCTCGTTTCTCAACGTCTGCAAAACAATTCTGAGATGCTCTGCATGCTCATTTCAGTTCTTCGAATACACCAAAATATCATCGATGAAAACAATAACAAATTCATCCAAATATTTCTGAAACACTTGGTTCATCAAGCCCATAAATACCGCAGGAGCATTTGTTAAACCAAAAGGCATGACAATAAATTCGTAATGTCCATACCTGGTTCGAAATGCTGTCTTTGGTATGTCTATATCTCGAACTCTGAGCTGATGATACCCAGAACGTAAATCAATCTTCGAATACACGGAGGATCCCTGCAACTGATCAAATAAATCATCAATCCTAGGTAAAGGATATTTATTCTTGATCGTTGCCTTGTTCAGTTGCCGGTAGTCTATACACAATCGCATCGAACCATCTTTCTTTCGCACAAATAGCACCGGAGCGCCCCAAGGAGATACACTAGGTCTGATATACCCCTTGGCTAGAAGATCTTGTAATTGTGCTTTCAATTCTTTTAGTTCAATAGGTGCCATCCTATACGGAGCTCTTGAAATAGGAACGGTACTTGGTACAAGTTCAATGCAAAAATCTACATCTCGAGCCGGAGGTAATCCTGGGATTTCATCTGGAAAAATATCTGGAAATTCCCGTACTACTGGCAGATCTGCCAATGCCGGGCTCGACTTCTGCATATCTACAGCATAAATAAAGAAACCATCCGCTCCTTTCTGTAGCAGTCTATTCATAGTAAGAGCCGAAATCAAGGGAATCCGAGATCTGGAACCCTTCCCGTAGAATTTCCACTCGTCTGTCATCTCGGGTCTGAATCTGACAATCTTGTGGAAACAATCCACGGTAGCTCTGTACTTTGTTAGCATGTCAATACTGACTATACAATCAAAATCAGCTAGACCCAACACTATACAATCTAGGTCAATCTCATGCCCTTCAAACTGTAGAATGCAATGTCTAACCGTAGTTACAGATATCAATCCACTTCCCAACGGAGAATTTATAGACACAACATCTAACAAAGATTAAACAGGCAATGAATGCAGTAATGCAAATCGCTCCGAAATGAATGTATGTGATGCACCCGTATCTATCAAGATATAAGCAGGATAACCATAAAGGAGACAGTTACCTGCTATAACATCATCTGGTGCATCCTGTGCTTGCTCCTCTGTCAACGCAAACACTTGGGCCTGTTGCCTCGGAGGTTGAGTCACAGTCTGACTACCTCGGCCTCTGGGTTGAGTCTGTGCCGGTGGAGGCTGAAAAGAGTGAACTGATGATGCCTGCCGCTCAAACTGAGGTACTGACCCGGATGCTCGTCCACTCTGGGCTGGCTGTACACCTCTCTGTGGACAGACTTTGGCAAAATGCCCCGGTTGCCTACAAATGTTGCATCGGCCTGTAACTCCCTGGCACTGTTCAGTCGCATGCTTTCCTCCACAGGAACTGCAATATCCACTTGCCACCTCTAGACTCTGGCCAAAACCTCTCTGTCTTGACCCGCTGGAGCTCGAAGAACTGCTCCCTGCTCTCTTAAACTGCTTGCCCTTCGCTTTCAACTGATCTTTGCGTCCACTACTGCTACCACCACTTTCGAATCGAGGAGGAGGAACTTGGGATGGAGGTAGTGGCGATCTCGGACTCGGTGCAACATACAGAGCACTCCGTTGTCTAAGCAATCCTGCTTCAGCTCCTTTGGCACGATTCAATGCATCCGAGAAATTATCAGGTCTCCCAGTATTGACCAACGTAAAGATATCTGGATTCAGGCCATTTATAAACTGATCTGCCATGGCCTCATCATTTCCTGAAACATGGGGTGCAAAACGAAGCAAAGAGGAAAATTTAGCAACATACTCTTCAATATTCAATGGCCCTTGCCTCAGGTTTGCAAATTCAGCGCCTTTATCTTTACGGTAGGATATAGGAAAGAATCGCTGATAAAACTCGGTCTTGAACACTTTCCATGTAATCTCAGTGCCACGCTGTTCTAGTGCTCTTTTGATATTCAACCACCAATGTTTAGCAATGTCTTGCAGTTGATGGCCAATGAGCTTCACTCTCTTCTCATCACTGTACCCTAGAGACTCGAATAACATCTCGATATTGTAATGCCCAAGATTTTGTATCATGTTAATCTGAGATTATTGATTATTAGTGGACACGATGATAACCCGGACCAAGAAATAGGAAGAGCCATGAGGTGGGCCGAAAGTGTCTCGCCCGGGCGGAAGTTTTTGTCCGCTCGAGCGAGACGGAATTCTGAAAGAGGGCCGAGAGTTACTCGCTCGGGCGGAAGTTTGTGCTCGCCCGAGCGAGACTGCTTGAATTGCGAGGGCCGAGAGTTACTCGCCCGGGCGGAAACTTATGTCCGCCCGAGCGAGAGACGTGGTTGGCCAAGGATGAGCCATTTGCCCTTGTGCATGCGGAAGTGGTATATATATATATATACACATGCATTTCTTCCGGGGAAAGAAAAGGGAAATCAGGGGAAAACTTTGCTTCTTGATTCAAGAATTCAATCGTGCGATCAATCCGTCCGTCTGATTTTGATTCTGACTTCGGTACCGAGTTCCTAGCAACGTAGGCTACACTTTGACGTAAGTTTTGCTACGTTTTGACATGCTTTGAAATTATGCTATTGTCAGAATTGAATGGAACTCATATATGTTGTTCTTGACATAGTAGACATCATAGAATCGAAGTCAGATTAAGAAATAGACTGATTATGGAATTGTTGTGATTTTTTGATAATAATCAGTTGATACCGGACCGATTTGGATTATGGATTGATTAGAGATTGTATTGGATATGGGTTATAGATTGTAACTATTATCTAGTGAATTGGTATAGACGGGGATATTGGAATTGTACCGTTATGCCGTTGATTTTGAATTAAATCAAGAATTATCAGATTGTTATTGATTCGAGTGGTATATTGACATAAGATTATTTATATTGTCATTACCAGACAGACTGTGAATTCAGGACTTTGACTGAGCGGGAAACCGAGACTGCAAAGAAAGGTATAAGTCAATGTGGTATTGGGAGATGGACTTGAGTCGGCTTGGACTTGGGTTTCCCTAAATCACATACTTTATTTATTGCATTGATATTTGCATTTATTTGATTAATATACTTGTTCTCTTGATATTTAGACAACAGGTATTAGTCGAACTGTCTTGTGACACACCGTGCCGGATAGTGGTGGTATCGCCACGGCACATTGCACGATGTCACAAGATAGGATGCTAGCGATAGAGCTACAGTCCATGACGGATAGGTCAGGACACTGGATGTATGGTTATATCGAGTAATGGAATTCATTACGGAATTCGATATAGGAACACCATATTTGGTTATATCGAGTAAAGGGGTTGGAATTCTTCTATTACGGAATTCGATATAGGAATACCGGGGCACTGGTTATATCGAGTAATAGATATTATGGTTCCCTCCTTTACGGAATTCGATATAGGAATACCACATCTGGAAACCGGGATCCCTAGACTAGGATTGAGTCTAGTCTTAAATGATGTAGCTACGAGTATTGTAGATTCTTGTTTATGTTTCGGAGTATGATACATATTCATGTTACCTGATTACATGCTTTATATTGTTTATATGATTGCATGTTTCATTGATTTATACTGGAGATTATATTCTCACCGGTATATCCGGCTGTTGTCTTGTCTGTATGTGTACTTGACAACAGGTGGGACAGGTTCAGGGTCGAGGAGATGAAGAGCTAGATCGTGATTAGAGTGGTGGCACCGGACTTGGACTAGAAGTAGGGTTAAACACTTGACTTTAGTTTAAACCCTAGTTTGAATAAATGTTGTGATACAGGATTTGTATTTTATTTATATACTGATATGTATATATGTCTTGATTTCACTACGTTCCGCAGTTAAAAAAAAAAAATTTTAGACCCTGTTTTTAATTGATTAATTAGTCCCACTTATGATTAAGAACTTGATTAGCGTCCGGGCCCCCACAACAGGTGGTATCAGAGCGATAGATCCTTGAGATTGAGATAGGAGCTAGTGAGCGGGGTAGAATGAGATTTTCTTTCCTTGCTTTTGATTGCTAGCATGTTTACTGCTTTAATACATGTTACCTGACTTATCTGCTATTGATATGGTATTGTGTATTATTGGAGTGGATCAGCTGTAAGATGATCCAGGGAGGCTTGAAACGGGATTATTGTTGGGATTGCTAATCCTTTTGAATTCAGATATGCCTCCGAGAAGAATGCCAGAACAGGGGAGTACCTCGAATCCTCCCATGGATGTGACACCTACAGCAATGGAGAAATTGCTGAAAAGGTTTCAGTCATTTCATCCACCGACTTTGAAAGGAACGGAGAACTCTGTGGATTGTGAAAGTTGGTTGGACGACATTGAATCATTGTTTGACTCTTTGGAGTATACGGAGGAAAAGAGGGCGAAACTGATAATACACCAGTTGCATGACGTTGCTAAACACTGGTGGATCACGACAAAAAGGGCATTGGAACAGCGAGGTACGGCCATTACCTGGAATGTGTTCAAATCTGAATTCTATCTACGGTTCTTTCCAGTTTCTTATAGGAAAGACAAGGGAGCCGAGTTTGCAAACCTGAAACAAGGCCAGTTGAACATTGAAGATTATGTGGCTAAGTTTTCGACACTACTCCGATTTGCTCCCCACGTAGCTGAACATGATGAGGCCGTAGCAGATCAGTTCATAAATGGCCTAAATCCTGAGATTTTTACGCTGGTGAATACTGGGAGGCCTAACAATTTCACCGATGCCCTGAACAGAGCCAAGGGAGCCGAGGCAGGCTTGATGAGGCAGAGAGAGGCTTCGTCTGTGCTTCCAGCACCGGGACAGCAACCACCTCCTCGATTTGAAGGAGGCAGCAGCAGTAGTACTGGGAAGAAGGATTTCTTGAAGGCTAGAGGGAAGCAATTCAAGAAATCAGGGACTACCTCGTCCAGTTCGAGTGGCTCTAGACAGACCGGTCAGAGCCAGAGCTATCCAGGACCGTACTGTGGTACCTGTGGAGGGAGGCATTCCACAGATCAGTGCCGAGGAGTAGTTGGCAGCTGTCGTATTTGTAGACAGCAGGGACACTTTGCCCGAGTGTGTCCACAGCGAGGTGCCCAGGGATCGCAGGCAGCTGAGTCATCTGGATCAGCGGCTCAGGCAGGTAGACGACCATCTGCCGTGCATACTTTTCAGCCAGTACCGTCTACTCTGTCACAGCGGAGGCCAGGAGGGGGCCAGACCGCGAGCCAGCCTCCTAGACAGCAGGCCCGATTGTTTGCTTTGACCAAGGAGCAGGCACAGGATGCACCTGATGATGTAGTTGCAGGTAACTGTTTTATTTCTGGTTATCCTGCTTACGTACTGATTGATACTGGTGCATCACATACTTTTATGTCTGAGCGATTTTCTTTAATGCATGCATTGCCTATTGAGTCCTTAGCTACTGTAGTATCTGTCACGTCGCCGTTAGGAACAGGTTTGATATCGGTGAAATCTGTGAAATCGTGTATACTGCAGTACGATGGGCATACGATTGATTTAGACTGTATGGTTCTTGGTTTATCTGATTTTGATTGCATTGTCGGCATCGACATGTTGACCAAGTACCGAGCTACAGTCGATTGTTTCCACAAGATTGTTCGATTCAGACCTGAGATGGCTAAGGAGTGGAAATTTTATGGTAAGGGTTCTCGAGCCAGAATTCCTTTAATATCTGCAATGAATATGACTCGATTATTGCAGAAGGGAGCGGATGGATTCCTGGTATATTCAGTTGATTTACTGAAGTCGAGCCCATCATTGGCAGATTTGCCAGTGGTGGGTGAGTTTGCTGATGTCTTTCCAGATGAGATTCCTGGATTGCCTCCGATTCGAGAGATAGACTTCAGCATTGAATTAATGTCAGGAACAGTTCCGATTTCGAGAGCTCCTTACAGGATGGCACCGATCGAGTTGAAGGAACTGAAAGAACAGTTGGAGGATTTACTGGCCAAGGGATATATTAGACCGAGTGTATCTCCTTGGGGTGCTCCAGTACTGTTCGTGAGAAAGAAAGACGGGTCGATGAGACTTTGTATCGACTATAGGCAACTGAACAAGGCAACGGTAAAGAATAAATACCCCTTGCCTCGTATTGATGATCTATTTGATCAGTTGCAGGGTTCATCGGTGTATTCCAAGATCGATTTGAGATCTGGATACCATCAACTGAGAGTCAGGGACTCTGATATCTCTAAGACTGCATTTAGAACCAGGTATGGACACTATGAATTTATTGTCATGCCATTTGGTTTGACGAATGCACCGGCGGTGTTTATGGGATTGATGAACCGTGTCTTTCAGAAATACTTGGATGATTTTGTGATCATATTCATTGATGATATATTGATTTATTCAAAGAATATGATTGAGCATGCTAATCATCTGAGGACTGTGTTGAGAATTCTGAGAACTGAGAAGTTGTATGCGAAACTGTCGAAATGCGAGTTTTGGCTGAAACAGGTTGTGTTTTTGGGTCACATTATATCGGGAGACGGTATATCAGTTGATCCTAGTAAGGTTGAGGCAGTGATTTCTTGGCCGAGACCTACATCTGTGCCGGAAATTCGCAGTTTTATGGGTTTGGCAGGATATTATCGCCGATTTATTAAAGATTTTTCGAGTATTGCCAAACCGATTACGCAGTTAACCCAAAAGAATGCTCCGTTTAATTGGTCTGAGGAATGTGAGACCAGTTTTCTGGAGTTAAAGAAAAGATTAACCAGTGCACCTGTGTTGACGATTCCTTCAGGTACTGGTGATTTTGTGGTTTATTGTGATGCATCTCATAGAGGACTGGGATGTATACTGATGCAGCGGGGGCATGTGATTGCTTATGCCTCGACACAGCCGAAACCCCATGAATCTCGATATCCAACTCATGATCTTGAATTGGCAGCCATAGTCTTTGCACTGAAAATATGGCGACATTATCTATATGGTGAGAAATTTTAGATTTATTCTGATCATAAAAGCTTGAAATATCTGTTTTCGCAATCAGAGTTGAATATGAGACAGCGGAGATGGCTAGATTTATTGAAAGACTTTGATTGTGAAATCAAATATTATCCCGGGAAGTCCAATGCAGCAGCTGACGCACTGAGTCGAAAGGTATGTGCACTATCCTTATCGACGATAGGTGTCTCGAATTTGATAGAAGACTGCTGTATGTCTGGATTAGCTTTTGAAATAGATCATCAGCCTCTAAGATTATATGCAATTCGAGCTGAACCAGAGCTACTTTTGAAAATTAAAGAAGCTCAGAAAGTTGATCAGAATGTACAGAATTCGATTGCGATGGTCAGAACTGGACATCAATCAGAATATCAGGTTCGTGACAATGTCTTGTATGTAAATAATCGTATTGTTGTGCCAAATATTTCAGAATTGAGACAGCGAATATTGACAGAAGCGCACAACAGTCGTTTTAGCATTCATCCTGGCGGCAGGAAAATGTATAATGATTTAAGGACACAGTATTGGTGGAAACAAATGAAATCTGATGTGACGGAATTTGTAGCCAAGTGTCTGAATTGCCAACAGGTGAAAGCTGAGAGGAAGAAACCAGGAGGATTGTTACAGAGTTTGTCCATTCCTGAATGGAAATGGGATCACATTTCCATGGATTTTGTGACACAGTTGCCGAGATCCTCCCGAGGTTGTGATGCGATTTGGGTCGTGATTGATCGATTGACCAAATCTGCATGTTTCATTCCATACAAGATGACCTATAGATATGATCAGATGGCCGAGATCTATGTCAAAGAAGTGGTTAGATTGCATGGAGTGCCGAAGTCGATTGTTTCAGATCGTGATCCTCGATTCACTTTGCACTTCTGGCAGAGTTTACAGCAAGCTCTTGGTACGAAGTTACATTTGAGCACCACATATCATCCACAGACCGATGGACAGTCAGAGCGAACTATCCAGACCCTGGAAGATATGCTGAGAGCAGTGGTGCTAGATTTTAGCACTACTTGGCAAGATGCATTGCCTCTTTGTGAGTTTTCGTACAACAACAGCTATCAGACGAGTATTGAGATGGCACCATTCGAAGCGTTGTACGGAAAGAAATGTCGATCCCCTCTGTATTGGGATGATATCTCTGAAGTTCCTGAGACTGGACCGGATATGATCAGAGATATGACTGAGAAAGTGAAGCTAATTCAGAAAAAAATGAAGGCAGCTCAGGACAGACAAGCCAAATATGCCAACCTTCGACGACGACCGTTGGTATTTGAGGCAGGAGACCGAGTATTCCTGAAAATTTCGCCTTTCAGAGGAGTTGTCAGATTTGGCAAGAAAGGAAAATTGTCTCCAAGATATGTAGGTCCTTATGAGATCCTTGAAAAAATAGGAGATCGTGCCTATCGACTTGCCTTACCGCCTTCATTATCTGGAATACATGATGTCTTTCATGTATCAATGCTGCGGAAATATCTCCCTGATGATTCATACGTGATTCAACCAGACGAGGCAGAACTCGATGAAAATCTGAGTTATGTCGAGAAGCCGATCCGGATTATCGATCGTAAAGAAAAACAGCTCAGAACGAAAATGATTCCATTGGTGAAAGTTCAATGGACTCGTCATGGTGTTGAAGAAGCCACGTGGGAGACTGAATCTGATATGAGACAGGAATTCCCAGCATTATTTCACTGATGTAATTTCGTATACAGTTTTGTATATACTCCTTATTAATACGATTGACAGTTTGTGATTTCGAGTACGAAATCGTATCTTAGGGGGGGAGAAATGTAATGCCCAAGATTTTGTATCATGTTAATCTGAGATTATTGATTATTAGTGGACACGATGATAACCCGGACCAAGAAATAGGAAGAGCCATGAGGTGGGCCGAAAGTGTCTCGCCCGGGCGGAAGTTTTTGTCCGCTCGAGCGAGACGGAATTCTGAAAGAGGGCCGAGAGTTACTCGCTCGGGCGGAAGTTTGTTGTCACGCCCCGAGTCCGAAGCGTCGGTGACATCCGGCATTGTTTAACAATTAAATTGAAAACAATAAAGCCTCGTATCAAATCAAACCAGTCTTTTTCATAAATGAAATATTGTCTTACAATGACAAAGGAATAAAATACATCAGAGTTTCAATTAGCGGAAACGAAAGAAAAGTAGAATGTTGAGTTCCGATCTTGATCTCCGATTCACCATCCCCAGAAAGCGTTTTGCTCTTCTTCATCCAGTTGTCCCTCACTTTTATCTGAAATTTGTAAGGGGTGAGTGTTTTGGGAAACACTCAGCAAGTGGGGGTCGATCGATTCCAAAATTACATATAGAACTTAGTTTCTTAGAACTCTTCTTTAACAAACTTTCAAAATCAATATCTTTAACTTAATTAGACAGAAACGATTCAAAGGATAGAACTTATCAAATGATTCAGAATAAAACATAAGCAATACAGATATTCGGAACAGAACATATCAGAACAGACAGAACACTGTTACTCATCTCATTTCCATGGTCAAATTGTCCCCAATATGTTAGTCCTCTAAGGGGCCAGACAGAACATGGTTTTATACCCACCAATGGGGGCCAGACAGAACATGGTTTTATACCCACCAATGGGGGCCAGACAGAACATGGTTTTATACCCACCAATGGGGGCCAGACAGAATCACAATTCTCGTCCCATTTCAAATTCGAATCGTAACAGTGCAAACAGAATTCAGAAGTAACAGACAGAATTTTTCAGATTTTCAGATTTCAGAGTTTTCATACGGACACAGCGGAATCAACGAATTTCGAAGCATAGAAGAGAGCACATAATCGATCGAAATTTTAAACAGACAGAAGTCATATTTTCGAAAATGAAGACACACAGATATGCATGTCATGATATACATATTCAAGTTTAAAAATACAAACGAATATATAACAAAAGCCCACTTACAGATTTGGAGGTAGATTCGAAAATGCAAACTTTGGCACGAATTTGTCCCTCAAAATTTCTGCAGCACTTTGATGTAAAACTTGAGCAGTTTATGTCTTCGATTCAGCAGAATTTCGACACGGAAAAACAACTCTGAACTGTATGAAAATCTTTCCTCCTTTCTTCTTGCTTGCTCGGCCGAATGGTTTAGGGTGAGGGGGAAAGAGCCGAAATTTCTTGTAGGCTTGGTGGTGTGTTTTCTCTCAACCTAGATGCCATATTTATAGGTGCCAAAAAGGCTTTCCACCTAGCCACCTTGGTCAACACTTGGGGTCCAAGAAAAGGTTTGAATGTGATCATTATGATGGCTCAAAATCTCATGCATTCCTTACTTGTCACTTTGGTTTCCTAAAGGGTCATTTCCTGCATCATAAATATGTCTTAGTCCTTTAGCTCCTCCCTTAGCTCCTTCATGGGTTTACTCAAAAGTTATTTCTTGCATAATTAATTTGTCCAAACCTTTAGCTCATTTAGCTCCTTCTTTGGTTAACTCAATGGTCATCCCTTGCACAATAAGTTTGTCCAAACCTTTAGCTCCTCTTCTTGGTTAACTCAAAGGTCATTTAATGCACATTAAATTTGTCCAATCCTTTAGCTCTTCTCCTTGCTCCATTTTGGTTCTTTTAGGACAAGAAAGGATGAGCTTCTTCAAGCTGAAAGATCGAGCTCATGAGCTAGGGGTTTACTCCCCAAGAATGAATGAACTTCCTTGAACTAAGGGTTTTAGATTTTTAGCTAAGGGTTTCTTTTCCAAGAATCTTGGAGTTTCCTTGAGCTGAGGGTTTTAGCTTGTGAGCTGAGGGTTTCCTCTTCTGAGCGACGTACCCTCAATTCTCAAGGTTTTGCAATGCCTTGGCTTCTTTTTGAGCTACTTTCCGAGCTTTATGAGGTTCTTTGCTTCGAAAAATCCGGGTTCTCACATTTGTGCTCGCCCGAGCGAGACTGCTTGAATTGCGAGGGCCGAGAGTTACTCGCCCGGGCGGAAACTTATGTCCGCCCGAGCGAGAGACGTGGTTGGTCAAGGATGAGCCATTTGCCCTTGTGCATGCGGAAGTGGTATATATATATATATACACATGCATTTCTTCCGGGGAAAGAAAAGGGAAATCAGGGGAAAACTTTGCTTCTTGATTCAAGAATTCAATCGTGCGATCAATCCGTCCGTCTGATTTTGATTCTGACTTCGGTACCGAGTTCCTAGCAACGTAGGCTACACTTTGACGTAAGTTTTGCTACGTTTTGACATGCTTTGAAATTATGCTATTGTCAGAATTGAATGGAACTCATATATGTTGTTCTTGACATAGTAGACATCATAGAATCGAAGTCAGATTAAGAAATAGACTGATTATGGAATTGTTGTGATTTTTTGATAATAATCAGTTGATACCGGACCGATTTGGATTATGGATTGATTAGAGATTGTATTGGATATGGGTTATAGATTGTAACTATTATCTAGTGAATTGGTATAGACGGGGATTTTGGAATTGTACCGTTATGCCGTTGATTTTGAATTAAATCAAGAATTATCAGATTGTTATTGATTCGAGTGGTATATTGACATAAGATTATTTATATTGTCATTACCAGACAGACTGTGAATTCAGGACTTTGACTGAGCGGGAAACCGAGACTGCAAAGAAAGGTATAAGTCAATGTGGTATTGGGAGATGGACTTGAGTCGGCTTGGACTTGGGTTTCCCTAAATCACATACTTTATTTATTGCATTGATATTTGCATTTATTTGATTAATATACTTGTTCTCTTGATATTTAGACAACAGGTATTAGTTGAACTGTCTTGTGACACACCGTGCCGGATAGTGGTGGTATCGCCACGGCACATTGCACGATGTCACAAGATAGGATGCTAGCGATAGAGCTACAGTCCATGACGGATAGGTCAGGACACTGGATGTATGGTTATATCGAGTAATGGAATTCATTACGGAATTCGATATAGGAACACCATATTTGGTTATATCGAGTAAAGGGGTTGGAATTCTTCTATTACGGAATTCGATATAGGAATACCGGGGCACTGGTTATATCGAGTAATAGATATTATGGTTCCCTCCTTTACGGAATTCGATATAGGAATACCACATCTGGAAACCGGGATCCCTAGACTAGGATTGAGTCTAGTCTTAAATGATGTAGCTACGAGTATTGTAGATTCTTGTTTATGTTTCGGAGTATGATACATATTCATGTTACCTGATTACATGCTTTATATTGTTTATATGATTGCATGTTTCATTGATTTATACTGGGGATTATATTCTCACCGGTATATCCGGCTGTTGTCTTGTCTGTATGTGTACTTGACAACAGGTGGGACAGGTTCAGGGTCGAGGAGATGAAGAGCTAGATCGTGATTAGAGTGGTGGCACCGGACTTGGACTAGAAGTAGGGTTAAACACTTGACTTTAGTTTAAACCCTAGTTTGAATAAATGTTGTGATACAGGATTTGTATTTTATTTATATACTGATATGTATATATGTCTTGATTTCACTACGTTCCGCAGTTAAAAAAAAAAAAATTTTAGACCCTGTTTTTAATTGATTAATTAGTCCCACTTATGATTAAGAACTTGATTAGCGTCCGGGCCCCCACAGATATCCTCCAACCAGCTTTCGCATTCAATTGCATTTTCTGTACCCTTTAAGGTCGGTGGTCGGAATGACTGGAATCGCTTCAGCAACGTCTCCATAGGGGTCGCCGTAACATCCATAGGATCTCCGGATGTGCTCCCCTGTTCTGGCGCTAATGGTCGTAGAGGCACTGCTGCTCTTCGAGGAGGCATGTATCTGATATTCAAACAATTTAGTATACAAGCTATACAACTGTTTCAGCCCTCCTCTGATCATTTACCTCTGATCCAGAATCGGTTCTGATTCAGTTTATTACACGCTGTAATCAATCAGATAATAAACAACATGTAATAACGAAAGGAATAAACATGCTAGCACAGCATAAGCAAGGAAGAAGACTCGATCTACCCCGCTCATTCAATCCTATCTTAGTCTAAAGGAACTATCGGCTCTGATACCACCTGTTGTGGGGACCCGGGCTCTAATTCTTTTTCTTGGGATTAAATGGATCGTTAACATAAAACGTGGGTCAAATTTTCGCTTTTTAACATTCAATCAAATGTTACTAACTAGGCATAAAACATGTCTCTATTTTATTACATCAGCATAATATACAAACATAGGATACAACATTTCTTGTTTAAATCCATCCTCTGTAAACTAGTAGTGAAATACAGTACAAGATAAAAGTAATTCTACTAGTCCATCTACTAGGCCCGTGATCACCACGCTATGTCCATCGCTCATCTCTGTCGTGACCCAGATCCTGCCCCACCTGTTGTTATGCACACATACAGACATAACAACAGCCGGAAAACCGGTGAGAACAAATCCCAGTATAAACATGTATACATGCAATAAAACAATCTAAAACATGACACATGCTAATATGAATGTCATTCATATATAATCATGCAATGCGAGTCTAATAATGTCTAGATGCGACTCGACTAGAACTCTAGGGATCCCGTTGTGAATAAGACGTCACTAGCTGTCACCTACCCTACCAATCGTGGTGCTGTACGTCTTATTCCTAGACTTCGGCCTGATCTGTATCCGCGTCTACAATAGGGGCGGTGATCTTCCCCTAAGCTGAGATATCGCCGAACATCTAGTAGTCTGCCTGATCTCCAGACTGCCCTATCTTAATGCATGAATACAAAATCTGTAAACAAGCACAATGCAATGCTACATGATCTGTAAACAAAGCATAGCAAGATCTGCATACAAGTTCTATAAACAAATCTATAACAATCATAACCATATCAAGGTATGAACAATAAAACAAGTATGTGATTTTGGTTGGGAAACTCAAATGTGATCTCATTTGAGTCGTGATTCCCCAAACAAAACATGTACTATACCTTTCGTCGTACAGTCGATGTCACGGTCGCCAATACGAATCTGAAATAGAAATGTGGATACGCACTCTATCAATTTCTAATCTAAATCAACACCCATCCAAGTAAATACTTGATCTCAGTATCATTTCAACTGTACAATCGCCATATTAAACAATCTATATCAATTCCCCCAATTCATTACTGATAATGGTATAAATCTGGTACCAAAACCCAGTCAATTCAACTCTAAAATTCATAACAATTCTATACGGTGTCCGTTCTTAAATCCGTTTACAATTATACGATGTCTAATATGTCAGAAACAACATATATGAATCATATCTGATTCCTGCAACATCGTAATTTTAAGACATGCCAAAACATAGTAAAACTTACGTCCACGCGTAGCCTGTAACGATAGAAACACGGTACCGAAGTCGGATTTCAAATCTAATGGACGGATTGCAAACTACCGGCGCAAGAATTTCTAAAAGCTTCACGGAGCTTTCTCCTTTCTGATTTTTATCAGATTTCTGAGGGAAAATCGTTTATATATATATATATATATATATATATATATATATATATATATATATATCTCGCCACTTGCATGCCATGAAACGTGGCTAGTTCTTGCCAATCTTCGCTGGCGCTCGGGCGGTCAAAACTTACCGCCCGGGCGCGAGCTCGGCGCTCGGGCGGTCAAGTTCTACCGCCCGGGCGCGGAACGTTCTGCCGCGCTGCGAGATTCTGGCGCTCGGGCGGTCATAAATTACCGCCCGGTTGCCACACCTTCTGCCCGAACGTGATGCCATGGAACATTGGCGCTCGGGCGGTCACTTTCTACCGCTCGGGCGCCACTAGTTCTGCCCGAAATTGGTGAAATTTATATTCTTTATCCAATCTGGTCTCGTAGTGGCCCGTTTACAGTTATATCTATTTAATTCACTAATCTCATAGCACATTACGATAATCAAATCCTCGGGCATTACAATCCCTCCCCTTCTTAGTCCTAGGCTACCCCAAAATAAAGTCCATAGAAATGTCAGTCCAAGTTCTTTTTAAGAATAGCACGCAAAAGTGTTCCCAAAGTTCTATTGACAACTTCAGTTTGTCCATCCGTTTGAAGATTACAAGTAGTAGATTACAACTTTATTATGCAAATTTTAGCCCATAAAGTAATCCATAAATAGAATCCCTCCCCTTCTTAGTCCTAGGCAACCCCAAAATAGTCCATAGAAATGTCAGTCCAAGTTCTTTTTAAGAATAGCACGCAAAAGTGTTCCCAAAGTTCTATTGACAACTTCAGTTTGTCCATCCGTTTGAGGATGACAAGTAGTAGATTACAAAATTATTGAGCAAAATTTAGCCCATAAAGTAATCCAAAAATAGAATCCCTCCACTTCTTAGTCTTAGGCAACCGCAAAATAAAGTCCATAGAAATGTCACTCCAAGTTCTTTTTAAGAATAGCACGCATAAGTGTTCCCAAAGTTCTATTTACAACTTCAGTTTGTCCATCCGTTTGAGGATGACAAGTAGTAGATTACAACAATATTGAGCAAAGTTTAGCCCATAAAGTAATCCATAAATAGAATCCCTCCCCTTCTTAGTCCTAGGCAACCCCAAAATAAATTCCATAGAAATGTCAGTCCAAGTTCTTTTTAAGAATAGCACACAAAAGTGTTCCCAAAGTTCTATTTACAACTTCAGTTTGTCCATCCGTTTGAGGATGACAAGTAGTAGATTACAACAATATTGAGCAAAGTTTAGCCCATAAAGTAATCCAAAAATAGAATCCCTCCCCTTCTTAGTCCTAGGCAACCCCAAAATAAAGTCCATAGAAATGTCAATCCAAGTTCTTTTAAGAATAGCACACAAAAGTGTTGCCAAAGTTCTATTTACAACTTCAGTTTGTCCATCCGTTTGAGGATGACAAGTAGTAGATTACAACTTTATTGTGCAAAGTTTAGCCCATAAAGTAATCCAAAAATAGAATGACTCCCCTTCTTAGTCCTAGGCAACCCCAAAATAAAGTCCATAGAAATGTCAGTCCATGTTCTTTTTAAGAATAGCACGCAAAAGTGTTCCCAAAGTTCTATTGACAACTTCAGTTTGTCCATCCGTTTGAAGATGACAAGTAGTAGATTACAACTTTATTGTGCAAAGTTTAGCCCATAAAGTAATCCATAAATTGAATTCCTCCCCTTCTTAGTCCTAAGCAACCCCAAAATAGTCCATAGAAATGTCAGTCCAAGTTCTTTTTAAGAATAGCACGCAAAAGTGTTCCCAAAGTTCTATTGACAACTTCAGTTTGTCCATCCGTTTGAGGATGACAAGTAGTAGATTACAAAATTATTGAGCAAAGTTTAGCCCATAAAGTAATCCAAAAATAGAATCCCTCCCCTTCTTAGTCTTAGGCAACCCCAAAATAAAGTCCATAGAAATGTCAATCCAAGTTCTTTTTAAGAATAGCACGCATAAGTGTTCCCAAAGTTCTATTTACAACTTCAGTTTGTCCATCCGTTTGAGGATGACAAGTAGTAGATTACAACAATATTGAGCAAAGTTTAGCCCATAAAGTAATCCATAAATAGAATACCTCCCCTTCTTAGTCTTAGGCAACCCCAAAATAAAGTCCATAGAAATGTCAGTCCATGTTCTTTTTAAGAATAGCACGCAAAAGTGTTCCCAAAGTTCTATTGACAACTTCAGTTTGTCCATCCGTTTGAGGATGACAAGTAGTAGATTACAACAATATTGAGCAAAGTTTATCTCATAAAGTAATCCAAAAATAGAATCCCTCCCCTTCTTAGTCCTAGGCAACCCCAAAATAAAGTCCATAGAAATGTCAATCCAAGTTCTTTTAAGAATAGCACACAAAAGTGTTGCCAAAGTTCTATTTACAACTTCAGTTTGTCCATCCGTTTGAGGATAACAAGTAGTAGATTACAACTTTATTGTGCAAAGTTTAGCCCATAAAGTAATCCAAAAATAGAATGACTCCCCTTCTTAGTCCTAGGCAACCCCAAAATAAAGTCCATAGAAATGTCAGTCCATGTTCTTTTTAAGAATAGCACGCAAAAGTGTTCCCAAAGTTCTATTTACAACTTCAGTTTGGCCATCCGTTTGAGGATGAAAAGTAGTAGAAAAGAACAATTTTGTGCCAAGTTTTTCCCATAAAGTATTCCAAAAATAGAATCCCTCCCCTTCTTAGTCCTAGGCTACCCCAAAATAAAGTCCATAGAAATGTCAGTCCATGTTCTTTTTAAGAATAGCACATAGAAGTGTTCCCAAAGTTCTATTGACAACTTCAGTTTGTCCATCCGTTTGAGGATGAAAAGTAGTAGATTACTACTTTATTGTGCAAAGTTTAGCCCATAAAGTAATCCATAATAGAATCCCTCCCCTTCTTAGTCGTAGGCAACCCCAAAATAAAGTCCATAGAAACGTCAGTCCAAGTTCTTTTTAAGAATAGCACGCAAATGTGTTCCCAAAGTTCTATTGACAACTTCAGTTTTTCCATCCGTTTGAGGATGACAAGTAGTAGATTACAACTTTATTGTGCAATGTTTAGCCCATAAAGTAATCCATAAATAGAATCCCTCCCCTTCTTAGTCCTAGGCAACTCCAAAATAAAGTCTATAGAAATGTTAGACCAAGTTCTTTTAAGAATAGCACGTAAAAGTGTTCCCAAATTTCTATTTACAACTTCAGTTTGTCCATCCGTTTGAGGATGACAAGTAGTAGAAAACAACAATTTTGTGCCAATTTTTCCATAAAGTAATCAAAAATAGAATGCATCCCCTTCTTAGTCCTAGGCAACCCCAAAATAAAGTCCATAGAAATGTCAGTCCAAGTTCTTTTTAAGAATAGCACGCAAAAGTGTTCCCAAAGTTCTATTGACAACTTCAGTTTGTCCATCCGTTTGAGGATGAAAAGTAGTAGATTACGACAATATTGAGCAAAGTTTAGCCCATAAAGTAATCCAAAAATAGAATCCCTCCCTCCTTCTTAGTCCTAGGCAACCCCAAAATAGCCCATAGAAATGTCAGTCCAAGTTCTTTTTAAGAATAGCACGCAAAAGTGTTCCCAAAGTTCTATTGACAACTTCAGTTTGTCCATCCGTTTGAGGATGACAAGTAGTAGAAAACAACAATTTTGTGCCAAGTTTTTCCCATAAAGTATTCCAAAAATAGAATCCCTCCCCTTCTTAGTCCTAGGCTATCCCAAAATAAAGTCCATAGAAATGTCAATCCAAGTTCTTTTAAGAATAGCACGCAAAAGTGTTCCCAAAGTTCTATTGACAACTTCAGTTTGTCCATCCGTTTGAGGATGACAAGTAGTAGATTACAACTTTATTGTGCAAAGTTTAGCCCATAAAGTAATCCATAAATAGAATCCCTCCCCTTCTTAGTCCTAGGCAACCCCGAAATAAAGTCCATAGAAATGTCACTCCAAGTTCTTTTTAAGAATAGCACGCAGAAGTGTTCCCAAAGTTCTATTGACAACTTCAGTTTGTCCATCCGTTTGAGGATGACAAGTAGTAGATTACAACTTTATTGTGCAAAGTTTAGCCCATAAAGTAATCCATAAATAGAATCCCTCCCCTTCTTAGTCCTAGGCAACCCTAAAATAAAGTCCATAGAAATGTCAGTCCAAGTTCTTTTTAAGAATAGCACGCAAAAGTGTTCCCAAAGATCTATTGACAACTTCAGTTTGTCCATCCGTTTGAGGATGACAAGTAGTAGATTACAACTTTATTGTGCAAAGTTTAGCCCATAAAGTAATCCATAAATTGAATCCCACCCCTTCTTAGTCCTTGGCAACCCGAAAATAAAGTCCATAGAAATGTCAGTCAAAGTTCTTTTAAGAATAGTACGCAAAAGTGTTCCCAAAGTTCTATTTACAACTTAAGTTTGTCCATCTGTTTGAGGATGAAAAGTAGTAGAAAACAACAATTTTTTGCCAAGTTTTTCCCATAAAGTATTCCAAAAATAGAATCCCTCCCCTTCTTAGTCCTAGGCTACACCAAAATAAAGTCCATAGAAATTTCAATCCAAGTTCTTTTAAGAATAGCACGCAAAAGTGTTCCCAAAGTTCTATTGACAACTTCAGTTTGTCCATTCTTTTGAGGATGACAAGTAGTACATTACAACTTTATTGTGCAAAGTTTAGCCCATAAAGTAATCCATAAATAGAATCCCTCCCCTTCTTAGTCCTAGGCAACCCCAAAATAAAGTCCATAGAAATGTCAATCCAAGTTCTTTTTAAGAATAGCACATAGAAGAGTTCCCAAAGTTCTATTGACAACTTCAGTTTGTCCATCCGTTTGAGGATGACAAGTAGTATATTACTACTTTATTGTGCAAAGTTTAGCCCATAAAGTAATCCATAATAGAATCCCTCCCCTTCTTAGTCGTAGGCAACCCCAAAATAAAGTCCATATAAATGTCAGTCCAAGTTCTTTTTAAGAATAGCACGCAAATGTGTTCCCAAAGTTCTATTGACAACTTCAGTTTGTCCATCCGTTTGAGGATGACAAGTAGTAGATTACAACTTTATTGTGCAATGTTTAGCCCATAAAGTAATCCATAAATAGAATCCCTCCCCTTCTTAGTCCTAGGCAACTCCAAAATAAAGTCTATAGAAATGTTAGACCAAGTTCTTTTAAGAATAGCACGTAAAAGTGTTCCCAAATTTCTATTTACAACTTCAGTTTGTCCATCCCTTTGAGGATGACAAGTAGTAGAAAACAACAATTTTGTGCCAATTTTTCCATAAAGTAATAAAAAATAGAATGCATCCCTTCTTAGTCCTAGGCAACCCCAAAATAAAGTCCATAGAAATGTCAGTCCAAGTTCTTTTTAAGAATAGCACGCAAAAGTGTTCCCAAAGTTCTATTGACAACTTCAGTTTGTCCATCCGTTTGAGGATGAAAAGTAGTAGATTACGACAATATTGAGCAAAGTTTAGCCCATAAAGTAATCCAAAAATAGAATCCCTCCCTCCTTCTTAGTCCTAGGCAACCCCAAAATAGTCCATAGAAATGTCAGTCCAAGTTCTTTTTAAGAATAGCACGCAAAAGTGTTCCCAAAGTTCTATTGACAACTTCAGTTTGTCCATCCGTTTGAGGATGACAAGTAGTAGAAAACAACAATTTTGTGCCAAGTTTTTCCCATAAAGTATTCCAAAAATAGAATCCCTCCCCTTCTTAGTCCTAGGCTATCCCAAAATAAAGTCCATAGAAATGTCAATCCAAGTTCTTTTAAGAATAGCACGCAAAAGTGTTCCCAAAGTTCTATTGACAACTTCAGTTTGTCCATCCGTTTGAGGATGACAAGTAGTAGATTACAACTTTATTGTGCAAAGTTTAGCCCATAAAGTAATCCATAAATAGAATCCCTCCCCTTCTTAGTCCTAGGCAACCCCGAAATAAAGTCCATAGAAATGTCACTCCAAGTTCTTTTTAAGAATAGCACGCAGAAGTGTTCCCAAAGTTCTATTGACAACTTCAGTTTGTCCATCCGTTTGAGGATGACAAGTAGTAGATTACAACTTTATTGTGCAAAGTTTAGCCCATAAAGTAATCCATAAATAGAATCCCTCCCCTTCTTAGTCCTAGGCAACCCCAAAATAAAGTCCATAGAAATGTCAGTCCAAGTTCTTTTTAAGAATAGCACGCAAAAGTGTTCCCAAAGATCTATTGACAACTTCAGTTTGTCCATCCGTTTGAGGATGACAAGTAGTAGATTACAACTTTATTGTGCAAAGTTTAGCCCATAAAGTAATCCATAAATTGAATCCCACCCCTTCTTAGTTCTTGGCAACCCGAAAATAAAGTCCATAGAAATGTCAGTCAAAGTTCTTTTAAGAATAGCACGCAAAAGTGTTCCCAAAGTTCTATTTACAACTTCAGTTTGTCCATCCGTTTGAGGATTAAAAGTAGTAGAAAACAACAATTTTTTGCCAAGTTTTTCCCATAAAGTATTCCAAAAATAGAATCCCTCCCCTTCTTAGTCCTAGGCTACACCAAAATAAAGTCCATAGAAATTTCAATCCAAGTTCTTTTAAGAATAGCACGCAAAAGTGTTCCCAAAGTTCTATTGACAACTTCAGTTTGTCCATTCGTTTGAGGATGACAAGTAGTACATTACAACTTTATTGTGCAAAGTTTAGCCCATAAAGTAATCCATAAATAGAATCCGTCCCCTTCTTAGTCCTAGGCAACCCCAAAATAAAGTCCATAGAAATGTTAATCCAAGTTCTTTTTAAGAATAGCACATAGAAGTGTTCCCAAAGTTCTATTGACAACTTCAGTTTGTCCATCCGTTTGAGGATGACAAGTAGTATATTACTACTTTATTGTGCAAAGTTTAGCCCATAAAGTAATCCATAATAGAATCCCTCCCCTTCTTAGTCGTAGGCAACCCCAAAATAAAGTCAATAGAAATGTCAGTCCAAGTTCTTTTTAAGAATAGCACGCAAAAGTGTTCCCAAAGTTCTATTGACAACTTCAGTTTGTCCATCCGTTTGAGGATGACAAGTAGTAGATTACAACTTTATTGTGCAAAGTTTAGCCCATAAAGTAATCCATAAATAGAATCACTCCCCTTCTTAGTCCTAGGCAACTCCAAAATAAAGTCTATAGAAATGTCAGTCCAAGTTCTTTTAAGAATAGCACGCAAAAGTGTTCCCAAAGTTCTATTTACAACTTCAGTTTTCCATCCGTTTGAGGATGACAAGTAGTAGAAAACAACAATTTTGTTCCAAGTTTTTCCCATAAAGTATTCCAAAAATAGAATCCCTCCCCTTCTTAGTCCTAGGCTACCCCAAAATAAAGTCTATAGAAATGTCAATCCAAGTTCTATTAAGAATAGCACGCAAAAGTGTTCCCAAAGTTCTATTTACAACTTCAGTTTGTCCATCCGTTTGAAGATGACAAGTAGTAGATTACAACTTTATTGTGCAAAGTTTAGCTCATAAAGTAATCCAAAATAGAATGCCTCCCCTTCTTAGTCCTAGGCAACCCCGAAATAAAGTCCATAGAAATGTCACTCCAAGTTCTTTTTAAGAATAGCACGCAGAAGTGTTCCCAAAGTTTTATTGACAACTTCAGTTTGTCCATCCGTTTGAGGATGAAAAGTAGTAGATTACAACTTTATTGTGCAAAGTTTAGCCCATAAAGTAATCCATAAATAGAATCCCTCCCCTTCTTAGTCCTAGGCAACCCCAAAATAAAGTCCATAGAAATGTCAGTCCAAGTTCTTTTTAAGAATAGCACGCAAAAGTGTTCCCAAAGATCTATTGACAACTTCAGTTTGTCCATCCGTTTGAGGATGACAAGTAGTAGATTACAACTTTATTGTGCAAATTTTAGCCCATAAAGTAATCCATAAATTGAATCCCACCCCTTCTTAGTCCTTGGCAACCCGAAAATAAAGTCCATAGAAATGTCAGTCAAAGTTCTTTTAAGAATAGCACGCAAAAGTGTTCCCAAAGTTCTATTTACAACTTCAGTTTGTCCATCCGTTTGAGGATGAAAAGTAGTAGAAAACAACAATTTTTTGCCAAGTTTTTCCCATAAAGTATTCCAAAAATAGAATCCCTCCACTTCTTAGTCCTAGGCTACACCAAAATAAAGTCCATAGAAATTTCAATCCAAGTTCTTTTAAGAATAGCACGCAAAAGTGTTCCCAAAGTTCTATTGACAACTTTAGTTTGTCCATTTGTTTGAGGATGACAAGTAGTACATTACAACTTTATTGTGCAAAGTTTAGCCCATAAAGTAATCCATAAATAGAATCCGTCCCCTTCTTAGTCCTAGGCAACCCCAAAATAAAGTCCATAGAAATGTTAATCCAAGTTCTTTTTAAGAATAGCACATAGAAGTGTTCCCAAAGTTCTATTGACAACTTCAGTTTGTCCATCCGTTTGAGGATGACAAGTAGTATATTACTACTTTATTGTGCAAAGTTTAGCCCATAAAGTAATCCATAATAGAATCCCTCCCGTTCTTAGTCGTAGGCAACCCCAAAATAAAGTCCATAGAAATGTCAGTCCAAGTTCTTTTTAAGAATAGCACGCAAAAGTGTTCCCAAAGTTCTATTGACAACTTCAGTTTGTCCATCCGTTTGAGGATGACAAGTAGTAGATTACAACTTTATTGTGCAAAGTTTAGCCCATAAAGTAATCCATAAATAGAATCACTCCCCTTCTTAGTCCTAGGCAACTCCAAAATAAAGTCTATAGAAATGTCAGTCCAAGTTCTTTTAAGAATAGCACGCAAAAGTGTTCCCAAAGTTCTATTTACAACTTCAGTTTGTCCATCCGTTTGAGGATGACAAGTAGTAGAAAACAACAATTTTGTTCCAAGTTTTTCCCATAAAGTATTCCAAAAATAGAATCCCTCCCCTTCTTAGTCCTAGGCTACCCCAAAATAAAGTCTATAGAAATGTCAATCCAAGTTCTATTAAGAATAGCACGCAAAAGTGTTCCCAAAGTTCTATTTACAACTTCAGTTTGTCCATCCGTTTGAAGATGACAAGTAGTAGATTACAACTTTATTGTGCAAAGTTTAGCCCATAAAGTAATCCAAAATAGAATGCCTCCCCTTCTTAGTCCTAGGCAACCCCAAAATAAAGTCCATAGAAATGTCAGTCCAAGTTCTTTTTAAGAATAGCACGCAAAAGTGTTCCCAAAGATCTATTGACAACTTCAGTTTGTCCATCCGTTTGAGGATGACAAGTAGTAGATTACAACTTTATTGTGCAAAGTTTAGCCCATAAAGTAATCCATAAATAGAATCCCTCCCCTTCTTAGTCCTAGGCAACCCCAAAATAAAGTCCATAGAAATGTCAGTCCAAGTTCTTTTTAAGAATAGCACGCAAAAGTGTTCCCAAAGATCTATTGACAACTTCAGTTTGTCCATCCGTTTGAGGATGACAAGTAGTAGATTACAACTTTATTGTGCAAAGTTTAGCCCATAAAGTAATCCATAAATTGAATCCCACCCCTTCTTAGTCCTTGGCAACCCGAAAATAAAGTCCATAGAAATGTCAGTCAAAGTTCTTTTAAGAATAACACGCAAAAGTGTTCCCAAAGTTCTATTTACAACTTTAGTTTGTCCATCCGTTTGAGGATGAAAAGAAGTAGAAAACAACAATTTTTTGCCAAGTTTTTCCCATAAAGTATTCCAAAAATAGAATCCCTCCACTTCTTAGTCCTAGGCTACACCAAAATAAAGTCCATAGAAATTTCAATCCAAGTTCTTTTAAGAATAGCACGCAAAAGTGTTCCCAAAGTTCTATTGACAACTTCAGTTTGTCCATTTGTTTGAGGATGACAAGTAGTACATTACAACTTTATTGTGCAAAGTTTAGCCCATAAAGTAATCCATAAATAGAATCCGTCCCCTTCTTAGTCCTAGGCAACCCCAAAATAAAGTCCATAGAAATGTTAATCCAAGTTCTTTTTAAGAATAGCACATAGAAGTGTTCCCAAAGTTCTATTGACAACTTCAGTTTGTCCATCCGTTTGAGGATGACAAGTAGTATATTACTACTTTATTGTGCAAAGTTTAGCCCATAAAGTAATCCATAATAGAATCCCTCCCGTTCTTAGTCGTAGGCAACCCCAAAATAAAGTCCATAGAAATGTCAGTCCAAGTTCTTTTTAAGAATAGCACGCAAAAGTGTTCCCAAAGTTCTATTGACAACTTCAGTTTGTCCATCCGTTTGAGGATGACAAGTAGTAGATTACAACTTTATTGTGCAAAGTTTAGCCCATAAAGTAATCCATAAATAGAATCACTCCCCTTCTTAGTCCTAGGCAACTCCAAAATAAAGTCTATAGAAATGTCAGTCCAAGTTCTTTTAAGAATAGCACGCAAAAGTGTTCCCAAAGTTCTATTTACAACTTCAGTTTGTCCATCCGTTTGAGGATGACAAGTAGTAGAAAACAACAATTTTGTTCCAAGTTTTTCCCATAAAGTATTCCAAAAATAGAATCCCTCCCCTTCTTAGTCCTAGGCTACCCCAAAATAAAGTCTATAGAAATGTCAATCCAAGTTCTATTAAGAATAGCACGCAAAAGTGTTCCCAAAGTTCTATTTACAACTTCAGTTTGTCCATCCGTTTGAAGATGACAAGTAGTAGATTACAACTTTATTGTGCAAAGTTTAGCCCATAAAGTAATCCAAAATAGAATGCCTCCCCTTCTTAGTCCTAGGCAACCCCGAAATAAAGTCCATAGAAATGTCACTCCAAGTTCTTTTTAAGAATAGCACGCAGAAGTGTTCCCAAAGTTCTATTGACAACTTCAGTTTGTCCATCCGTTTGAGGATGACAAGTAGTAGATTACAACTTTATTGTGCAAAGTTTAGCCCATAAAGTAATCCATAAATAGAATCCCTCCCCTTCTTAGTCCTAGGCAACCCCAAAATAAAGTCCATAGAAATGTCAGTCCAAGTTCTTTTTAAGAATAGCACGCAAAAGTGTTCCCAAAGTTCTATTGACAACTTCAGTTTGTCCATCCGTTTGAGGATGACAAGTAGTAGATTACAACTTTATTGTGCAAAGTTTAGCCCATAAAGTAATCCATAAATAGAATCCCTCCCCTTCTTAGTCCTAGGCTACCCCAAAATAAAGTCTATAGAAATGTCAATCCAAGTTCTATTAAGAATAGCACGCAAAAGTGTTCCCAAAGTTCTATTTACAACTTCAGTTTGTCCATCCGTTTGAAGATGACAAGTAGTAGATTACAACTTTATTGTGCAAAGTTTAGCTCATAAAGTAATCCAAAATAGAATGCCTCCCCTTCTTAGTCCTAGGCAACCCCAAAATAAAGTCCATACAAATGTCAGTCCAAGTTCTTTTTAAGAATAGCACGCAAAAGTGTTCCCAAAGCTCTATTGACAACTTCAGTTTGTCCATCCGTTTGAGGATGACAAGTAGTAGATTACTACTTTATTGTGCAAAGTTTAGCCCATAAAGTAATCCATAAATAGAATCCCTCCCCTTCTTAGTCCTAGGCAACCCCAAAATAAAGTCCATAGAAATGTCAGTCCAAGTTCTTTTTAAGAATAGCACGCAAAAGTGTTCCCAAAGTTCTATTGACAACTTCAGTTTGTCCATCCGTTTGAGGATGACAAGTAGTAGATTACTACTTTATTGTGCAAAGTTTAGCCCATAAAGTAATCCATAAATAGAATCCCTCCGCTTCTTAGTCCTAGGCAACCCCGAAATAAAGTCCATAGAAATGTCAGTCCAAGTTCTTTTTAAGAATAGCACGCAAAAGTGTTCCCAAAGTTCTATTGACAACTTCAGTTTGTCCATCCGTTTGATGATGACAAGTAGTAGATTACAACTTTATTGTGCAAAGTTTAGACCATAAAGTAATCCATAAATAGAATATCTCCCTTTTTAGTCCTAGGCAACCCCAAAATAAAGTCTATAGAAATGTCAGTCCAAGTTCTTTTTAAGTATAGCACGCAAAAGTGTTCCCAAAGTTCTATTTACAACTTCAGTTTGTCCATCCGTTTGAGGATGACAAGTAGTAGAAAACAACAATTTTGTGCCAAGTTTTTCCCATAAAGTATTCCAAAAATAGAATCCCTCCCCTTCTTAGTCCTAGGCTATCCCAAAATAAAGTCCATAGAAATGTCAATCCAAGTTCTTTTAAGAATAGCACGCAAAAGTGTTCCCAAAGTTCTATTGACAACTTCAGTTTGTCCATCCGTTTGAGGATGACAAGTAGTAGATTACAACTTTATTGTGCAAAGTTTAGCCCATAAAGTAATCCATAAATAGAATCCCACCCCTTCTTAGTCCTTGGCAACCCGAAAATAAAGTCCATAGAAATGTCAGTCAAAGTTCTTTTAAGAATAGCACGCAAAAGTGTTCCCAAAGTTTTATTTACAACTTCAGTTTGTCCATCCGTTTGAGGATGAAAAGTAGTAGAAAACAACAATTTTTTGCCAAGTTTTTCCCATAAAGTATTCCAAAAATAGAATCCCTCCCCTTCTTAGTCCTAGGCTACACCAAAATAAAGTCCATAGAAATTTCAATCCAAGTTCTTTTAAGAATAGCACGCAAAAATGTTCCCAAAGTTCTATTGACAACTTCAGTTTGTCCATTCGTTTGAGGATGACAAGTAGTACATTACAACTTTATTGTGCAAAGTTTAGCCCATAAAGTAATCCATAAATAGAATCCCTCCCCTTCTTAGTCCTAGGCAACCCCAAAATAAAGTCCATAGAAATGTCAATCCAAGTTCTTTTTAAGAATAGCACATAGAAGTGTTCCCAAAGTTCTATTGACAACTTCAGTTTGTCCATCCGTTTGAGGATGACAAGTAGTATATTACTACTTTATTGTGCAAAGTTTAGCCCATAAAGTAATCCATAATAGAATCCCTCCCCTTCATAGTCGTAGGCAACCCCAAAATAAAGTCCATAGAAATGTCAGTCCAAGTTCTTTTTAAGAATAGCACGCAAAAGTGTTCACAAAGTTCTATTGACAACTTCAGTTTGTCCATCCGTTTGAGGATGACAAGTAGTAGATTACAACTTTATTGTGCAAAGTTTAGCCCATAAAGTAATCCATAAATAGAATCCCTCCCCTTCTTAGTCCTAGGCAACTCCAAAATAAAGTATATAGAAATGTCAGACCAAGTTCTTTTAAGAATAGCACGTAAAAGTGTTCCCAAATTTCTATTTACAACTTCAGTTTGTCCATCCGTTTGAGGATGACAAGTAGTAGAAAACAACAATTTTGTGCCAATTTTTCCATAAAGTAATCCAAAATAGAATGCCTCCCCTTCTTAGTTCTAGGCAACCCCAAAATAAAGTCCATACAAATGTCAGTCCAAGTTCTTTTTAAGAATAGCACGCAAAAGTGTTCCCAAAGTTCTATTGACAACTTCAGTTTGTCCATCCGTTTGAGGATGAAAAGTAGTAGATTACGACAATATTGAGCAAAGTTTATCCCATAAAGTAATCCAAAAATAGAATCCCTCCCTCCTTCTTAGTCCTAGGCAACCCCAAAATAGTCCATAGAAATGTCAGTCCAAGTTCTTTTTAAAAATAGCACGCAAAAGTGTTCCCAAAGTTCTATTGACAACTTCAGTTTGTCCATCCGTTTGAGGATGACAAGTAGTAGATTACAACTTTATTGTGCAAAGTTTAGCCCATAAAGTAATCCATAAATAGAATCACTCCCCTTCTTAGTCCTAGGCATGTAAGGCCCGAGATGTCATCATTTTTGTGAGAACCCGAAAATTAAATAATTGATTTAAATTATTGAATGGCATTTTTGTGATTTTCGGATGGCATTTTCGTAATTATTTGAGGGAAATGGCATTTTCGTAATTATTGGATGGCAATGGCATTTTCGTAATTATTGGAGGCAATGGCATTTCCGTAATTATTGAGTAAATTGTGCAAAAATGGAGAGGAAACACGTGTGATAGCCATGCAATGATATATATATTACATTTTGCCTTCATCTCAAGGGTAGAAATCGAGAAAAGCTACAGGGGATTCCAAAATTTCTTCGTACCTTCATATTGCGATTTGGCGAGATCTACTTATTAGATTTGTAATCCGAACACAGTTTTGTGATCTTCGCGTCGACAGCTACAACTGGACGTAAGTTTCATTGAGTTTTATTATCATTTGAAATTATTATATTGTAGGAATTTGATATAATTTATATATGGTGTTCTGGACATGTTAGACATCGTAGAATCGAAGTCAGAGCAGAAAACGGATTGATTCTGGAATTGTTATGATTTTTGAAAAATATTGACTGAGATTCTATATCAGAATTGTGTTAATATTCAGAGTATGAATTGTATTGACACAGATTATGAGTTCCAGTATTATATTGGTGATGTTCAGATTGACGGGGTTATTCAGATTTTATTAGTATGCCGTCGAAACATCAGTTGATTTAGATTAATCAGATTTCGATATGATTCAGATTGTATTGTGATATCGATGACATGGATTGAATTGTATCTTGTTCAGATATTGATCAGATTATGTACTGAGTTGAGTATTGATCAGAATAGATTGTGTATTGAGTTATTCACTGATACTATGTATTCGATATTGTCATTTCAGATTTGATATGGACAGAGTTGAATACAGGTCATCGTCTTCGTCAGACAGGGGCGACAAAGGTATAATTCATGTGATATTCGGGAAGACATGACTCAAATAAGATCTTATTTGAGTTTTCCAATAAAATCACATACTAGATTATTGTTATATTCCGATATGAATATGCTTTGTTTATATGCTAATATGCTATGCTTTATTTACAGATTTTTATTTATTGCATTTAAGATAGGGAGTCTTGACAGCTATTGTCAAAATTCTAGATGTTCGGTGTATCTCAGCTTAGGAGCAGCTCCGACTCCTATTGTCAGCCGTCGATACAGCTCAGACCGAAGTCTAGGAATAAGACGTACAGTCACCCCGATTGGGAGGGTAGGTGACAGCCATTGACGTCTTATTCACACCGGGATCCCTAGAGTTATAGTTGAGTCGAGTCTAGACATGATTTGACTAGAACTGCATGTGTTTAGAGATGTGGTTTCATAGAATATGAAACCCATGTTTATTGCTTTCAGTATGATAGCATGTTTATATGATTTGATTTGAATTGCATGTTTATCTGATTGGAGCTGCATGTTTATTTTGATTTGATTTCATAGGTTATGAAATCTATTATATTTAATTTGATTCATGATAGAACGTTTCATGATTTACTTTGTGTATATACATGCTTACCATGTTTTATACTGGGATTTATTCTCACCGGAGTTATCCGGCTGTTGTCTTGTTTTGTATGTGTGCATGACAACAGGTGGGACAGGATCAGGGTCGAGAAGACGACGAGAGAAGACGAGTTTAGCGTGGTGATTCCGGACTTGGATAGATTGGGTTTATTACTTGAATTTAGTAATTGAACCTTAGACGTAGGTTGTACAATATTGTACTTTTCTACTGAACTGTATTTTATACTGAGATGTATATTATTTAGATTCCATTACCTTCCGCAGTTACATTATAAAAAGAAAAATTTTTAGACCCTGTTTATCAGAACTGATAATTAAATCTCAATGATGATTAAGAAGATGATTAGCGTTCGGGTCCCCACAAGGCAACTCCAAAATAAAGTCTATAGAAATGTCAGTCCAAGTTCTTTTAAGAATAGCACGCAAAAGTGTTCCCAAAGTTCTATTTACAACTTCAGTTTGTCCATCCGTTTGAAGATGACAAGTAGTAGATTACAACTTTATTGTGCAAAGTTTAGCTCATAAAGTAATCCAAAATAGAATGCCTCCCCTTCTTAGTCCTAGGCAACCCCAAAATAAAGTCCATAGAAATGTCAGTCCAAGTTCTTTTTAAGAATAGCACGCAAAAGTGTTCCCAAAGTTCTATTGACAACTTCAGTTTGTCCATCCGTTTGAGGATGACAAGTAGTAGATTACTACATTATTGTGCAAAGTTTAGCCCATAAAGTAATCCATAAATAGAATCCCTCCCCTTCTTAGTCCTAGGCAACCCCAAAATAAAGTCCATAGAAATGTCAGTCCAAGTTCTTTTTAAGAATAGCACGCAAAAGTGTTCCCAAAGTTCTATTGACAACTTCAGTTTGTCCATCCGTTTGAGGATGACAAGTAGTAGATTACTACTTTATTGTGCAAAGTTTAGCCCATAAAGTAATCCATAAATAGAATCCCTCCGCTTCTTAGTCCTAGGCAACCCCGAAATAAAGTCCATAGAAATGTCAGTCCAAGTTCTTTTTAAGAATAGCACGCAAAAGTGTTCCCAAAGTTCTATTGACAACTTCAGTTTGTCCATCCAGTTCAGGATGACAAGTAGTAGATTACAACTTTATTGTGCAAAGTTTAGACCATAAAGTAATCCATAAATAGAATCCCTCCCTTTTTTAGTCCTAGGCAACCCCAAAATAAAGTCCATAGAAATGTCAGTCCAAGTTCTTTTTAAGTATAGCACGCAAAAGTGTTCCCAAAGTTCTATTTACAACTTCAGTTTGTCCATCCGTTTGAGGATGACAAGTAGTAGAAAATAACAATTTTGTGCCAAGTTTTTCCCATAAAGTATTCCAAAAATAGAATCCCTCCCCTTCTTAGTCCTAGGCTATCCCAAAATAAAGTCCATAGAAATGTCAATCCAAGTTCTTTTAAGAATAGCACGCAAAAGTGTTCCCAAAGTTCTATTGACAACTTCAGTTTGTCCATCCGTTTGAGGATGACAAGTAGTAGATTACAACTTTATTGTGCAAAGTTTAGCCCATAAAGTAATCCATAAATAGAATCCCTCCCTTTCTTAGTCCTAGGCAACCCCGAAATAAAGTCCATAGAAATGTCACTCCAAGTTCTTTTTAAGAATAGCACGCAGAAGTGTTCCCAAAGTTCTATTGACAACTTCAGTTTGTCCATCCGTTTGAGGATGACAAGTAGTAGATTACAACTTTATTGTGCAATGTTTAGCCCATAAAGTAATCCATAAATAGAATCCCTCCCCTTCTTAGTCCTAGGCAACCCCAAAATAAAGTCCATAGAAATGTCAGTCCAAGTTCTTTTTAAGAATAGCACGCAAAAGTGTTCCCAAAGATCTATTGACAACTTCAGTTTGTCCATCCGTTTGAGGATGACAAGTAGTAGATTACAACTTTATTGTGCAAATTTTAGCCCATAAAGTAATCCATAAATAGAATCCCACCCCTTCTTAGTTCTTGGCAACCCGAAAATAAAGTCCAAAGAAATGTCAGTCAAAGTTCTTTTAAGAATAGCACGCAAAAGTGTTCCCAAAGTTCTATTTACAACTTCAGTTTGTCCATCCGTTTGAGGATGAAAAGTAGTAGAAAACAACAATTTTTTGCCAAGTTTTTCCCATAAAGTATTCCAAAAATAGAATCCCTCCCCTTCTTAGTCCTAGGCTACACCAAAATAAAGTCCCTAGAAATGTTAATCCAAGTTCTTTTAAGAATAGCACGCAAAAGTGTTCCCAAAGTTCTATTTACAACTTTAGTTTGGCCATCCGTTTGAGAATGACAAGTAGTAGATTACAACTTTATTGTGAAAAGTTTATCCCATAAAGTAATCCAAAAATAGAATGCCTCCCCTTCTTAGTCCTAGACAACCCCAAAATGAAGTCCATAGAAATGTCAGTCCATGTTCTTTTTAAGAATAGCACGCAAAAGTGTTGCCAAAGTTCTATTTACAACTTCAGTTTGGCCATCCGTTTGATGTTGACAAGTAGTAGAAAACAACAATTTTGTGCCAAGTTTTTCCCATAAAGTATTCCAAAAATAGAATCCCTCCCCTTCTTAGTCCTAGGCTCCCCCAAAATAAAGTCCATAGAAATGTCAATCCAAGTTCTTTTAAGAATAGCACGCAAAAGTGTTCCCAAAGTTCTATTGACAACTTCAGTTTGTCAATCCGTTTGAGGATGACAAGTAGTACATTACAACTTTATTGTGCAAAGTTTAGCCCATAAAGTAATCCATAAATAGAATCCCTCCCCTTCTTAGTCCTAGGCAACCCCAAAATAAAGTCCATAGAAATGTCAATCCAAGTTCTTTTTAAGAATAGCACATAGAAGTGTTCCCAAAGTTCTATTGACAACTTCAGTTTGTCCATCCGTTTGAGGATGACAAGTAGTAGATTACTACTTTATTGTGCAAAGTTTAGCCCATAAAGTAATCCATAATAGAATCCCTCCCCTTCTTAGTCGTAGGCAACCCCAAAATAAAGTCCATAGAAATGTCAGTCCAAGTTCTTTTTAAGAATAGCACGCAAAAGTGTTCCAAAAGTTCTATTGACAACTTCAGTTTGTCCATCCGTTTGAGGATGACAAGTAGTAGATTACAACTTTATTGTGCAAAGTTTAGCCCATAAAGTAATCCATAAATAGAATCCCTCCCCTTCTTAGTCCTAGGCAACTCCAAAATAAAGTCTATAGAAATGTTAGACCAAGTTCTTTTAAGAATAGCACGTAAAAGTGTTCCCAAATTTCTATTTACAACTTCAGTTTGTCCATCCGTTTGAGGATGACAAGTAGTAGAAAACAACAATTTTGTGCCAAGTTTTTCCATAAAGTAATCAAAAATAGAATGCCTCCCCTTCTTAGTCCTAGACAACCCCAAAATAAAGTCCAAAGAAATGTCAGTCCAAGTTCTTTTTAAGAATAGCACGCAAAAGTGTTCCCAACGATCTATTGACAACTTCAGTTTGTCCATCCGTTTGAGAATGACAAGTAGTAGATTAATACTTTATTGTGCAAAGTTTAGCCCATAAAGTAATCCATAAATAGAATCCCTCCCCTACTTAGTCATAGGCAACTCCAAAATAAAGTCTATAGAAATGTCAGTCCAAGTTCTTTTAAGAATAGCACGCAAAAGTGTTCCCAAAGTTCTATTTACAACTTCAGTTTGTCCATCCGTTTGAGGATGACAAGTAGTAGAAAACAACAATTTTGTGCCAAGTTTTTCCCATAAAGTATTCCAAAAATAGAATCCCTCCCCTTCTTAGTCCTAGGCTACCCCAAAATAAAGTCCATAGAAATGTCAATCCAAGTTCTTTTAAGAATAGCACGCAAAAGTGTTCCCAAAGTTCTATTGACAACTTCAGTCTGTCCATCCGTTTGAGGATGACAAGTAGTAGATTACAACTTTATTGTGCAAAGTTTAGCCCATAAAGTAATCCATAAATAGAATCACTCCCCTTCTTAGTCCTAGGCAACTCCAAAATAAAGTCCTATAGAAATGTCAGTCCAAGTTCTTTTAAGAATAGCACGCAAAAGTGTTCCCAAAGTTCTATTTACAACTTCAGTTTGTCCATCCGTTTGAGGATGACAAGTAGTAGAAAACAACAATTTTGTTCCAAGTTTTTCCCATAAAGTATTCCAAAAATAGAATCCCTCCCCTTCTTAGTCCTAGGCTACCCCAAAATAAAGTCTATAGAAATGTCAATCCAAGTTCTATTAAGAATAGCACGCAAAAGTGTTCCCAAAGTTCTATTTACAACTTCAGTTTGTCCATTCGTTTGAAGATGACAAGTAGTAGATTACAACTTTATTGTGCAAAGTTTAGCTCATAAAGTAATCCAAAATAGAATGCCTCCCCTTCTTAGTCCTAGGCAACCCCAAAATAAAGTCCATAGAAATGTCAGTCCAAGTTCTTTTTAAGAATAGCACGCAGAAGTGTTCCCAAAGTTCTATTGACAACTTCGGTTTGTCCATCCGTTTGAGGATGACAAGTAGTAGATTACAACTTTATTGTGCAAAGTTTAGCCCATAAAGTAATCCATAAATAGAATCCCTCCCCTTCTTAGTCCTAGGCAACCCCAAAATAAAGTCCATAGAAATGTCAGTCCAAGTTCTTTTTAAGAATAGCACAATCCATAAATAGAATCCCTCCGCTTCTTAGTCCTAGGCAACCCCGAAATAAAGTCCATAGAAATGTCAGTCCAAGTTCTTTTTAAGAATAGCACGCAAAAGTGTTCCCAAAGTTCTATTGACAACTTCAGTTTGTCCATCCGTTTGAGGATGACAAGTAGTAGATTAAAACTTTATTGTGCAAAGTTTAGACCATAAAGTAATCCATAAATAGAATCCCTCCCTTTTTTAGTCCTAGGCAACCCCAAAATAAAGTCCATAGAAATGTCAGTCCAAGTTCTTTTTAAGTATAGCACGCAAAAGTGTTCCCAAAGTTCTATTTACAACTTCAGTTTGTCCATCCGTTTGAGGATGACAAGTAGTAGAAAACAACAATTTTGTGCCAAGTTTTTCCCATAAAGTATTCCAAAAATAGAATCCCTCCCCTTCTTAGTCCTAGGCTATCCCAAAATAAAGTCCATAGAAATGTCAATCCAAGTTCTTTTAAGAATAGCACGCAAAAGTGTTCCCAAAGTTCTATTGACAACTTCAGTTTGTCCATCCGTTTGAGGATGACAAGTAGTAGATTACAACTTTATTGTGCAAAGTTTAGCCCATAAAGTAATCCATAAATAGAATCCCTCCCCTTCTTAGTCCTAGGCAACCCCGAAATAAAGTCCATAGAAATGTCACTCCAAGTTCTTTTTAAGAATAGCACGCAGAAGTGTTCCCAAAGTTCTATTGACAACTTCAGTTTGTCCATCCGTTTGAGGATGACAAGTAGTAGATTACAACTTTATTGTGCAAAGTTTAGCCCATAAAGTAATCCATAAATAGAATCCCTCCCCTTCTTAGTCCTAGGCAACCCCAAAATAAAGTCCATAGAAATGTCAGTCCAAGTTCTTTTAAGAATAGCACGCAAAAGTGTTCCCAAAGTTCTATTGACAACTTCAGTTTGTCCATCCGTTTGAGGATGACAAGTAGTAGATTACAACTTTATTGTGCAAAGTTTAGACCATAAAGTAATCCATAAATAGAATCCCTTCCCTTTTTAGTCCTAGGCAACCCCAAAATAAAGTCCATAGAAATGTCAGTCCAAGTTCTTTTTAAGAATAGCACGCAAAAGTGTTCCCAAAGTTCTATTTACAACTTCAGTTTGTCCATCCGTTTGAGGATGACAAGTAGTAGAAAACAACAATTTTGTGCCAAGTTTTTCCCATAAAGTATTCCAAAAATAGAATCCCTCCCCTTCTTAGTCCTAGGCTACACCAAAATAAAGTCCCTAGAAATGTTAATCCAAGTTCTTTTAAGAATAGCACGCAAAAGTGTTCCCAAAGTTCTATTGACAACTTCAGTTTGTCCATCCGTTTGAGGATGACAAGTAGTAGATTACAACTTTATTGTGCAAAGTTTATCCCATAAAGTAATCCAAAAATAGAATGCCTCCCCTTCTTAGTCCTAGACAACCCCAAAATAAAGTCCATAGAAATGTCAGTCCATGTTCTTTTTAAGAATAGCACGCAAAAGTGTTCCCAAAGTTCTATTTACAACTTCAGTTTGGCCATCCGTTTGAGGATGACAAGTAGTAGAAAACAACAATTTTGTGCCAAGTTTTTCCCATAAAGTATTCCAAAAATAGAATCCCTCCCCTTCTTAGTCCTAGGCTACCCCAAAATAAAGTCCATAGAAATGTCAATCCAAGTTCTTTTAAGAATAGCACGCAAAAGTGTTCCCAAAGTTCTATTGACAACTTCAGTTTGTCAATCCGTTTGAGGATGACAAGTAGTACATTACAACTTTATTGTGCAAAGTTTAGCCCATAAAGTAATCCATAAATAGAATCCCTCCCCTTCTTAGTCCTAGGCAACCCCAAAATAAAGTCCATAGAAATGTCAATCCAAGTTCTTTTTAAGAATAGCACATAGAAGTGTTCCCAAAGTTCTATTGACAACTTCAGTTTGTCCATCCCTTTGAGGATGACAAGTAGTAGATTACTACTTTATTGTGCAAAGTTTAGCCCATAAAATAATCCATAATAGAATCCCTCCCCTTCTTAGTCGTAGGCAACCCCAAAATAAAGTCCATAGAAATGTCAGTCCAAGTTCTTTTTAAGAATAGCACGCAAAAGTGTTCCCAAAGTTCTATTGACAACTTCAGTTTGTCCATCCGTTTGAGGATGACAAGTAGTAGATTACTACTTTATTGTGCAAAGTTTAGCCCATAAAGTAATCCATAATAGAATCCCTCCCCTTCTTAGTCGTAGGCAACCCCAAAATAAAGTCCATAGAAATGTCAGTCCAAGTTCTTTTTAAGAATAGCACGCAAAAGTGTTCCAAAAGTTCTATTGACAACTTCAGTTTGTCCATCCGTTTGAGGATGACAAGTAGTAGATTACAACTTTATTGTGCAAAGTTTAGCCCATAAAGTAATCCATAAATAGAATCCCTCCCCTTCTTAGTCCTAGGCAACTCCAAAATAAAGTCTATAGAAATGTTAGACCAAGTTCTTTTAAGAATAGCACGTAAAAGTGTTCCCAAAGTTCTATTTACAACTTCAGTTTGTCCATCCGTTTGAGGATGACAAGTAGTAGAAAACAACAATTTTGTGCCAAGTTTTTCCATAAAGTAATCAAAAATAGAATGCCTCCCCTTCTTAGTCCTAGGCAACCCCAAAATAAAGTCCAAAGAAATGTCAGTCCAAGTTCTTTTTAAGAATAGCACGCAAAAGTGTTCCCAAAGATCTATTGACAACTTCAGTTTGTCCATCCGTTTGAGAATGACAAGTAGTAGATTAATACTTTATTGTGCAAAGTTTAGCCCATAAAGTAATCCATAAATAGAATCCCTCCCCTACTTAGTCATAGGCAACTCCAAAATAAAGTCTATAGAAATGTCAGTCCAAGTTCTTTTAAGAATAGCACGCAAAAGTGTTCCCAAAGTTCTATTTACAACTTCAGTTTGTCCATCCGTTTGAGGATGACAAGTAGTAGAAAACAACAATTTTGTGCCAAGTTTTTCCCATAAAGTATTCCAAAAATAGAATCCCTCCCCTTCTTAGTCCTAGGCTACCCCAAAATAAAGTCCATAGAAATGTCAATCCAAGTTCTTTTAAGAATAGCACGCAAAAGTGTTCCCAAAGTTCTATTGACAACTTCAGTTTGTCCATCCGTTTGAGGATGACAAGTAGTAGATTACAACTTTATTGTGCAAAGTTTAGCCCATAAAGTAATCCATAAATAGAATCACTCCCCTTCTTAGTCCTAGGCAACTCCAAAATAAAGTCTATAGAAATGTCAGTCCAAGTTCTTTTAAGAATAGCACGCAAAAGTGTTCCCAAAGTTCTATTTACAACTTCAGTTTGTCCATCCGTTTGAGGATGACAAGTAGTAGAAAACAACAATTTTGTTCCAAGTTTTTCCCATAAAGTATTCCAAAAATAGAATCCCTCCCCTTCTTAGTCCTAGGCTACCCCAAAATAAAGTCTATAGAAATGTCAATCCAAGTTCTATTAAGAATAGCACGCAAAAGTGTTCCCAAAGTTCTATTTACAACTTCAGTTTGTCCATCCGTTTGAGGATGACAAGTAGTAGATTACAACTTTATTGTGCAAAGTTTAGCCCATAAAGTAATACATAAATAGAATCCCTCCCCTTCTTAGTCCTAGGCAACCCCAAAATAAAGTCCATAGAAATGTCAGTCCAAGTTCTTTTTAAGAATAGCACGCAAAAGTGTTCCCAAAGTTCTATTTACAACTTCAGTTTGTCCATCCGTTTGAGGATGACAAGTAGTAGAAAACAACAATTTTGTGCAAAGTTTTTCCCATAAAGTATTCCAAAATAGAATCCCTCCCCTTCTTAGTCCTAGGCTACCCCAAAATAAAGTCCATAGAAATGTCAGTCCAAGTTCTTTTAAGAATAGCACGCAAAAGTGTTCCCAAAGTTCTATTGACAACTTCAGTTTGTCCATCCGTTTGAGGATGACAAGTAGTAGATTACAACTTTATTGTGCAAAGTTTAGCCCATAAAGTAATCCATAAATAGAATCCCTCCCCTTCTTAGTCCTAGGCAACCCCAAAATAAAGTCCATAGAAATGTCAGTCCAAGTTCTTTTTAAGAATAGCACGCAAAAGTGTTCCCAAAGTTCTATTGACAACTTCAGTTTGTCCATCCGTTTGAGGATGACAAGTAGTAGATTACAACTTTATTGTGCAAGTTTAGCCCATAAAGTAATCCATAAATAGAATCCCTCCCCTTCTTAGTCCTAGGCAACCCCAAAATAAAGTCCATAGAAATGTCAGTCCAAGTTCTTTTAAGAATAGCACGCAAAAGTGTTCCCAAAGTTCTATTGACAACTTCAGTTTGTCCATCCGTTTGAGGATGACAAGTAGTAGATTACAACTTTATTGTGCAAAGTTTAGCCCATAAAGTAATCCATAAATAGAATCCCTCCCCTTCTTAGTCCTAGGCAACCCCAAAATAAAGTCCATAGAAATGTCAGTCCAAGTTCTTTTAAGAATAGCACGCAAAAGTGTTCCCAAAGTTCTATTTACAACTTCAGTTTGTCCATCCGTTTGAGGATGACAAGTAGTAGATAACAACAATTTTGTGCCAAGTTTTTCCCATAAAGTATTCCAAAAATAGAATCCCTCCCCTTCTTAGTCCTAGGCTACCCCAAAATAAAGTCCATAGAAATGTCAGTCCAAGTTCTTTTAAGAATAGCACGCAAAAGTGTTCCCAAAGTTCTATTTACAACTTCAGTTTGTCCATCCGTTTGAGGATGACAAGTAGTAGATTACAACTTTATTGTGCAAAGTTTAGCCCATAAAGTAATCCATAAATAGAATCCCTCCCCTTCTTAGTCCTAGGCAACCCCAAAATAAAGTCCATAGAAATGTCAGTCCATGTTCTTTTTAAGAATAGCACGCAAAAGTGTTCCCAAAGTTCTATTTACAACTTCAGTTTGGCCATCCGTTTGAGGATGACAAGTAGTAGAAAACAACAATTTTGTGCCAAGTTTTTCCCATAAAGTATTCCAAAAATAGAATCCCTCCCCTTCTTAGTCCTAGGCTACCCCAAAATAAAGTCCATAGAAATGTCAATCCAAGTTCTTTTAAGAATAGCACGCAAAAGTGTTCCCAAAGTTCTATTGACAACTTCAGTTTGTCCATCCGTTTGAGGATGACAAGTAGTAGATTACAACTTTATTGTGCAAAGTTTAGCCCATAAAGTAATCCATAAATAGAATCCCTCCCCTTCTTAGTCCTAGGCAACCCCAAAATAAAGTCCATAGAAATGTCAGTCCATGTTCTTTTTAAGAATAGCACGCAAAAGTGTTCCCAAAGTTCTATTTACAACTTCAGTTTGTCCATCCGTTTGAGGATGACAAGTAGTAGATAACAACAATTATTGTGCCAAGTTTTAGCCCATAAAGTATTCCAAAATAGAATCCCTCCCCTTCTTAGTCCTAGGCAACCCCAAAATAAAGTCCATAGAAATGTCAGTCCAAGTTCTTTTTAAGAATAGCACGCAAAAGTGTTCCCAAAGTTCTATTGACAACTTCAGTTTGTCCATCCGTTTGAGGATGACAAGTAGTAGATTACAACTTTATTGTGCAAAGTTTAGCCCATAAAGTAATCCATAAATAGAATCCCTCCCCTTCTTAGTCCTAGGCAACCCCAAAATAAAGTCCATAGAAATGTCAGTCCAAGTTCTTTTAAGAATAGCACGCAAAAGTGTTCCCAAAGTTCTATTTACAACTTCAGTTTGTCCATCCGTTTGAGGATGACAAGTAGTAGAAAACAACAATTTTGTGCCAAGTTTTTCCCATAAAGTATTCCAAAAATAGAATCCCTCCCCTTCTTAGTCCTAGGCTACCCCAAAATAAAGTCCATAGAAATGTCAGTCCAAGTTCTTTTTAAGAATAGCACGCAAAAGTGTTCCCAAAGTTCTATTGACAACTTCAGTTTGTCCATCCGTTTGAGATGACAAGTAGTAGATTACAACTTTATTGTGCAAAGTTTAGCCCATAAAGTAATCCATAAATAGAATCCCTCCCCTTCTTAGTCCTAGGCAACCCCAAAATAAAGTCCATAGAAATGTCAGTCCAAGTTCTTTTAAGAATAGCACGCAAAAGTGTTCCCAAAGTTCTATTTACAACTTCAGTTTGTCCATCCGTTTGAGGATGACAAGTAGTAGAAAACAACAATTTTGTGCCAAGTTTTTCCCATAAAGTATTCCAAAAATAGAATCCCTCCCCTTCTTAGTCCTAGGCTACCCCAAAATAAAGTCCATAGAAATGTCAATCCAAGTTCTTTTAAGAATAGCACGCAAAAGTGTTCCCAAAGTTCTATTGACAACTTCAGTTTGTCCATCCGTTTGAGGATGACAAGTAGTAGATTACAACTTTATTGTGCAAAGTTTAGCCCATAAAGTAATCCATAAATAGAATCCCTCCCCTTCTTAGTCCTAGGCAACCCCAAAATAAAGTCCATAGAAATGTCAGTCCAAGTTCTTTTAAGAATAGCACGCAAAAGTGTTCCCAAAGTTCTATTTACAACTTCAGTTTGTCCATCCGTTTGAGGATGACAAGTAGTAGAAAACAACAATTTTGTGCCAAGTTTTTCCCATAAAGTATTCCAAAAATAGAATCCCTCCCCTTCTTAGTCCTAGGCTACCCCAAAATAAAGTCTATAGAAATGTCAATCCAAGTTCTATTAAGAATAGCACGCAAAAGTGTTCCCAAAGTTCTATTTACAACTTCAGTTTGTCCATCCGTTTGAAGATGACAAGTAGTAGATTACAACTTTATTGTGCAAAGTTTAGCCCATAAAGTAATCCAAAATAGAATGCCTCCCCTTCTTAGTCCTAGGCAACCCCAAAATAAAGTCCATAGAAATGTCAGTCCAAGTTCTTTTTAAGAATAGCACGCAAAAGTGTTCCCAAAGTTCTATTGACAACTTCAGTTTGTCCATCCGTTTGAGGATGACAAGTAGTAGAAACAACAATTTTGTGCCAAGTTTTTCCCATAAAGTATTCCAAAAATAGAATCCCTCCCCTTCTTAGTCCTAGGCTACCCCAAAATAAAGTCATAGAAATGTCAGTCCAAGTTCTTTTTAAGAATAGCACGCAAAAGTGTTCCCAAAGTTCTATTGACAACTTCAGTTTGTCCATCCGTTTGAGGATGACAAGTAGTAGATTACAACTTTATTGTGCAAAGTTTAGCCCATAAAGTAATCCATAAATAGAATCCCTCCCCTTCTTAGTCCTAGGCAACCCCAAAATAAAGTCCATAGAAATGTCAGTCCAAGTTCTTTTTAAGAATAGCACGCAAAAGTGTTCCCAAAGTTCTATTTACAACTTCAGTTTGTCCATCCGTTTGAGGATGACAAGTAGTAGAAAACAACAATTTTGTGCCAAGTTTTTCCCATAAAGTATTCCAAAAATAGAATCCCTCCCCTTCTTAGTCCTAGGCTATCCCAAAATAAAGTCCATAGAAATGTCAATCCAAGTTCTTTTAAGAATAGCACGCAAAAGTGTTCCCAAAGTTCTATTGACAACTTCAGTTTGTCCATCCGTTTGAGGATGACAAGTAGTAGATTACAACTTTATTGTGCAAAGTTTAGCCCATAAAGTAATCCATAAATAGAATCCCTCCCCTTCTTAGTCCTAGGCAACCCCAAAATAAAGTCCATAGAAATGTCACTCCAAGTTCTTTTTAAGAATAGCACGCAAAAGTGTTCCCAAAGTTCTATTGACAACTTCAGTTTGTCCATCCGTTTGAGGATGACAAGTAGTAGATTACAACTTTATTGTGCAAAGTTTAGCCCATAAAGTAATCCATAAATAGAATCCCTCCCCTTCTTAGTCCTAGGCAACCCCAAAATAAAGTCCATAGAAATGTCAGTCCAAGTTCTTTTAAGAATAGCACGCAAAAGTGTTCCCAAAGTTCTATTGACAACTTCAGTTTGTCCATCCGTTTGAGGATGACAAGTAGTAGATTACAACTTTATTGTGCAAAGTTTAGCCCATAAAGTAATCCATAAATAGAATCCCTCCCCTTCTTAGTCCTAGGCAACCCCAAAATAAAGTCCATAGAAATGTCAGTCCAAGTTCTTTTTAAGAATAGCACGCAAAAGTGTTCCCAAAGTTCTATTTACAACTTCAGTTTGTCCATCCGTTTGAGGATGACAAGTAGTAGAAAACAACAATTTTGTGCCAAGTTTTTCCCATAAAGTATTCCAAAAATAGAATCCCTCCCCTTCTTAGTCCTAGGCTACCCCAAAATAAAGTCCATAGAAATGTCAATCCAAGTTCTTTTAAGAATAGCACGCAAAAGTGTTCCCAAAGTTCTATTGACAACTTCAGTTTGTCCATCCGTTTGAGGATGACAAGTAGTAGATTACAACTTTATTGTGCAAAGTTTAGCCCATAAAGTAATCCAAAATAGAATGCCTCCCCTTCTTAGTCCTAGGCAACCCCAAAATAAAGTCCATAGAAATGTCAGTCCATGTTCTTTTTAAGAATAGCACGCAAAAGTGTTCCCAAAGTTCTATTTACAACTTCAGTTTGGCCATCCGTTTGAGGATGACAAGTAGTAGAAAACAACAATTTTGTGCCAAGTTTTTCCCATAAAGTATTCCAAAAATAGAATCCCTCCCCTTCTTAGTCCTAGGCTACCCCAAAATAAAGTCATAGAAATGTCAATCCAAGTTCTTTTAAGAATAGCACGCAAAAGTGTTCCCAAAGTTCTATTGACAACTTCAGTTTGTCCATCCGTTTGAGGATGACAAGTAGTAGATTACAACTTTATTGTGCAAAGTTTAGCCCATAAAGTAATCCATAAATAGAATCCCTCCCCTTCTTAGTCCTAGGCAACCCCAAAATAAAGTCCATAGAAATGTCAATCCAAGTTCTTTTTAAGAATAGCACGCAAAAGTGTTCCCAAAGTTCTATTGACAACTTCAGTTTGTCCATCCGTTTGAGGATGACAAGTAGTAGATTACTACTTTATTGTGCAAAGTTTAGCCCATAAAGTAATCCATAAATAGAATCCCTCCCCTTCTTAGTCCTAGGCAACCCCAAAATAAAGTCCATAGAAATGTCAGTCCAAGTTCTTTTTAAGAATAGCACGCAAAAGTGTTCCCAAAGTTCTATTGACAACTTCAGTTTGTCCATCCGTTTGAGGATGACAAGTAGTAGATTACTACTTTATTGTGCAAAGTTTAGCCCATAAAGTAATCCATAAATAGAATCCCTCCCCTTCTTAGTCCTAGGCAACCCCAAAATAAAGTCCATAGAAATGTCAGTCCAAGTTCTTTTTAAGAATAGCACGCAAAAGTGTTCCCAAAGTTCTATTGACAACTTCAGTTTGTCCATCCGTTTGAGGATGACAAGTAGTAGATTACAACTTTATTGTGCAAAGTTTAGCCCATAAAGTAATCCATAAATAGAATCCCTCCCCTTCTTAGTCCTAGGCAACCCCAAAATAAAGTCCATAGAAATGTCAGTCCAAGTTCTTTTAAGAATAGCACGCAAAAGTGTTCCCAAAGTTCTATTTACAACTTCAGTTTGTCCATCCGTTTGAGGATGACAAGTAGTAGAAAACAACAATTTTGTGCCAAGTTTTTCCATAAAGTAATCCAAAAATAGAATCCCTCCCCTTCTTAGTCCTAGGCAACCCCAAAATAAAGTCCATAGAAATGTCAGTCCAAGTTCTTTTTAAGAATAGCACGCAAAAGTGTTCCCAAAGTTCTATTGACAACTTCAGTTTGTCCATCCGTTTGAGATGACAAGTAGTAGATTACATACTTTATTGTGCAAAGTTTAGCCCATAAAGTAATCCATAAATAGAATCCCTCCCCTTCTTAGTCCTAGGCAACCCCAAAATAAAGTCCATAGAAATGTCAGTCCAAGTTCTTTTAAGAATAGCACGCAAAAGTGTTCCCAAAGTTCTATTTACAACTTCAGTTTGTCCATCCGTTTGAGGATGACAAGTAGTAGAAAACAACAATTTTGTGCCAAGTTTTTCCCATAAAGTATTCCAAAAATAGAATCCCTCCCCTTCTTAGTCCTAGGCTACCCCAAAATAAAGTCCATAGAAATGTCAATCCAAGTTCTTTTAAGAATAGCACGCAAAAGTGTTCCCAAAGTTCTATTGACAACTTCAGTTTGTCCATCCGTTTGAGGATGACAAGTAGTAGATTACAACTTTATTGTGCAAAGTTTAGCCCATAAAGTAATCCATAAATAGAATCCCTCCCCTTCTTAGTCCTAGGCAACCCCAAAATAAAGTCCATAGAAATGTCAGTCCAAGTTCTTTTAAGAATAGCACGCAAAAGTGTTCCCAAAGTTCTATTTACAACTTCAGTTTGTCCATCCGTTTGAGGATGACAAGTAGTAGAAAACAACAATTTTGTGCCAAGTTTTTCCCATAAAGTATTCCAAAAATAGAATCCCTCCCCTTCTTAGTCCTAGGCTACCCCAAAATAAAGTCTATAGAAATGTCAATCCAAGTTCTATTAAGAATAGCACGCAAAAGTGTTCCCAAAGTTCTATTTACAACTTCAGTTTGTCCATCCGTTTGAGATGACAAGTAGTAGATTACAACTTTATTGTGCAAAGTTTAGCCCATAAAGTAATCATAAAATAGAATGCCTCCCCTTCTTAGTCCTAGGCAACCCCAAAATAAAGTCCATAGAAATGTCAGTCCAAGTTCTTTTTAAGAATAGCACGCAAAAGTGTTCCCAAAGTTCTATTGACAACTTCAGTTTGTCCATCCGTTTGAGGATGACAAGTAGTAGATTACTACATTATTGTGCAAAGTTTAGCCCATAAAGTAATCCATAAATAGAATCCCTCCCCTTCTTTTCTTAGTCCTAGGCTACCCCAAAATAAAGTCATAGAAATGTCAGTCCAAGTTCTTTTTAAGAATAGCACGCAAAAGTGTTCCCAAAGTTCTATTGACAACTTCAGTTTGTCCATCCGTTTGAGATGACAAGTAGTAGATTACAACTTTATTGTGCAAAGTTTAGCCCATAAAGTAATACATAAATAGAATCCCTCCCCTTCTTAGTCCTAGGCAACCCCAAAATAAAGTCCATAGAAATGTCAGTCCAAGTTCTTTTAAGAATAGCACGCAAAAGTGTTCCCAAAGTTCTATTTACAACTTCAGTTTGTCCATCCGTTTGAGGATGACAAGTAGTAGATAACAACATTATTGTGCCAAGTTTTAGCCCATAAAGTAATTCCAAAAATAGAATCCCTCCCCTTCTTAGTCCTAGGCTAGCCCAAAATAAAGTCCATAGAAATGTCAATCCAAGTTCTTTTAAGAATAGCACGCAAAAGTGTTCCCAAAGTTCTATTGACAACTTCAGTTTGTCCATCCGTTTGAGGATGACAAGTAGTAGATTACAACTTTATTGTGCAAAGTTTAGCCCATAAAGTAATCCAAAAATAGAATCCCTCCCCTTCTTAGTCCTAGGCAACCCCAAAATAAAGTCCATAGAAATGTCACTCCAAGTTCTTTTTAAGAATAGCACGCAGAAGTGTTCCCAAAGTTCTATTGACAACTTCAGTTTGTCCATCCGTTTGAGGATGACAAGTAGTAGATTACAACTTTATTGTGCAAAGTTTAGCCCATAAAGTAATCCATAAATAGAATCCCTCCCCTTCTTAGTCCTAGGCAACCCCAAAATAAAGTCCATAGAAATGTCAGTCCAAGTTCTTTTAAGAATAGCACGCAAAAGTGTTCCCAAAGTTCTATTGACAACTTCAGTTTGTCCATCCGTTTGAGGATGACAAGTAGTAGATTACAACTTTATTGTGCAAAGTTTAGACCATAAAGTAATCCATAAATAGAATCCCTCCCCTTCTTAGTCCTAGGCAACCCCAAAATAAAGTCCATAGAAATGTCAGTCCAAGTTCTTTTTAAGAATAGCACGCAAAAGTGTTCCCAAAGTTCTATTTACAACTTCAGTTTGTCCATCCGTTTGAGGATGACAAGTAGTAGAAAACAACAATTTTGTGCCAAGTTTTTCCCATAAAGTATTCCAAAAATAGAATCCCTCCCCTTCTTAGTCCTAGGCTACACCAAAATAAAGTCCCTAGAAATGTCAATCCAAGTTCTTTTAAGAATAGCACGCAAAAGTGTTCCCAAAGTTCTATTTACAACTTCAGTTTGTCCATCCGTTTGAGGATGACAAGTAGTAGATTACAACTTTATTGTGCAAAGTTTAGCCCATAAAGTAATCCAAAAATAGAATGCCTCCCCTTCTTAGTCCTAGACAACCCCAAAATAAAGTCCATAGAAATGTCAGTCCATGTTCTTTTTAAGAATAGCACGCAAAAGTGTTCCCAAAGTTCTATTTACAACTTCAGTTTGGCCATCCGTTTGAGGATGACAAGTAGTAGAAAACAACAATTTTGTGCCAAGTTTTTCCCATAAAGTATTCCAAAAATAGAATCCCTCCCCTTCTTAGTCCTAGGCTACCCAAAATAAAGTCTATAGAAATGTCAATCCAAGTTCTATTAAGAATAGCACGCAAAAGTGTTCCCAAAGTTCTATTTACAACTTCAGTTTGTCCATCCGTTTGAAGATGACAAGTAGTAGATTACAACTTTATTGTGCAAAGTTTAGCTCATAAAGTAATCCAAAATAGAATGCCTCCCCTTCTTAGTCCTAGGCAACCCCAAAATAAAGTCCATAGAAATGTCAGTCCAAGTTCTTTTTAAGAATAGCACGCAAAAGTGTTCCCAAAGTTCTATTGACAACTTCAGTTTGTCCATCCGTTTGAGGATGACAAGTAGTAGATTACTACATTATTGTGCAAAGTTTAGCCCATTAAGTAATCCATAAATAGAATCCCTCCCCTTCTTAGTCCTAGGCAACCCCAAAATAAAGTCCATAGAAATGTCAGTCCAAGTTCTTTTTAAGAATAGCACGCAAAAGTGTTCCCAAAGTTCTATTGACAACTTCAGTTTGTCCATCCGTTTGAGGATGACAAGTAGTAGATTACTACTTTATTGTGCAAAGTTTAGCCCATAAAGTAATCCATAAATAGAATCCCTCCGCTTCTTAGTCCTAGGCAACCCCGAAATAAAGTCCATAGAAATGTCAGTCCAAGTTCTTTTTAAGAATAGCACGCAAAAGTGTTCCCAAAGTTCTATTGACAACTTCAGTTTGTCCATCCGTTTGAGGATGACAAGTAGTAGATTACAACTTTATTGTGCAAAGTTTAGACCATAAAGTAATCCATAAATAGAATCCCTCCCTTTTTAGTCCTAGGCAACCCCAAAATAAAGTCCATAGAAATGTCAGTCCAAGTTCTTTTTAAGTATAGCACGCAATAGTGTTCCCAAAGTTCTATTTACAACTTCAGTTTGTCCATCCGTTTGAGGATGACAAGTAGTAGAAAACAACAATTTTGTGCCAAGTTTTTCCCATAAAGTATTCCAAAAATAGAATCCCTCCCCTTCTTAGTCCTAGGCTATCCCAAAATAAAGTCCATAGAAATGTCAATCCAAGTTCTTTTAAGAATAGCACGCAAAAGTGTTCCCAAAGTTCTATTGACAACTTCAGTTTGTCCATCCGTTTGAGGATGACAAGTAGTAGATTACAACTTTATTGTGCAAAGTTTAGCCCATAAAGTAATCCATAAATAGAATCCCTCCCCTTCTTAGTCCTAGGCAACCCCGAAATAAAGTCCATAGAAATGTCACTCCAAGTTCTTTTTAAGAATAGCACGCAGAAGTGTTCCCAAAGTTCTATTGACAACTTCAGTTTGTCCATCCGTTTGAGGATGACAAGTAGTAGATTACAACTTTATTGTGCAAAGTTTAGCCCATAAAGTAATTCATAAATAGAATCCCTCCCCTTCTTAGTCCTAGGCAACCCCAAAATAAAGTCCATAGAAATGTCAGTCCAAGTTCTTTTAAGAATAGCACGCAAAAGTGTTCCCAAAGTTCTATTGACAACTTCAGTTTGTCCATCCGTTTGAGGATGACAAGTAGTAGATTACAACTTTATTGTGCAAAGTTTAGACCATAAAGTAATCCATAAATAGAATCCCTCCCTTTTTAGTCCTAGGCAACCCCAAAATAAAGTCCATAGAAATGTCAGTCCAAGTTCTTTTTAAGTAATAGCACGCAAAAGTGTTCCCAAAGTTCTATTTACAACTTCAGTTTGTCCATCCGTTTGAGGATGACAAGTAGTAGAAAACAACAATTTTGTGCCAAGTTTTTCCCATAAAGTATTCCAAAAATAGAATCCCTCCCCTTCTTAGTCCTAGGCTACACCAAAATAAAGTCCCTAGAAATGTTAATCCAAGTTCTTTTAAGAATAGCACGCAAAAGTGTTCCCAAAGTTCTATTTACAACTTCAGTTTGTCCATCCGTTTGAGGATGACAAGTAGTAGATTACAACTTTATTGTGCAAAGTTTATCCCATAAAGTAATCCAAAAATAGAATGCCTCCCCTTCTTAGTCCTAGACAACCCCAAAATAAAGTCCATAGAAATGTCAGTCCATGTTCTTTTTAAGAATAGCACGCAAAAGTGTTCCCAAAGTTCTATTTACAACTTCAGTTTGGCCATCCGTTTGAGGATGACAAGTAGTAGAAAACAACAATTTTGTGCCAAGTTTTTCCCATAAAGTATTCCAAAAATAGAATCCCTCCCCTTCTTAGTCCTAGGCTACCCCAAAATAAAGTCCATAGAAATGTCAATCCAAGTTCTTTTAAGAATAGCACGCAAAAGTGTTCCCAAAGTTCTATTGACAACTTCAGTTTGTCCATCCGTTTGAGGATGACAAGTAGTAGATTACAACTTTATTGTGCAAAGTTTAGCCCATAAAGTAATCCATAAATAGAATCCCTCCCCTTCTTAGTCCTAGGCAACCCCAAAATAAAGTCCATAGAAATGTCAATCCAAGTTCTTTTTAAGAATAGCACATAGAAGTGTTCCCAAAGTTCTATTGACAACTTCAGTTTGTCCATCCGTTTGAGGATGACAAGTAGTAGATTACTACTTTATTGTGCAAAGTTTAGCCCATAAAGTAATCCATAATAGAATCCCTCCCCTTCTTAGTCGTAGGCAACCCCAAAATAAAGTCCATAGAAATGTCAGTCCAAGTTCTTTTTAAGAATAGCACGCAAAAGTGTTCCCAAAGTTCTATTGACAACTTCAGTTTGTCCATCCGTTTGAGGATGACAAGTAGTAGATTACAACTTTATTGTGCAAAGTTTAGCCCATAAAGTAATCCATAAATAGAATCCCTCCCCTTCTTAGTCCTAGGCAACTCCAAAATAAAGTCTATAAAAATGTTAGACCAAGTTCTTTTAAGAATAGCACGTAAAAGTGTTCCCAAATTTCTATTTACAACTTCAGTTTGTCCATCCGTTTGAGGATGACAAGTAGTAGAAAACAACAATTTTGTGCCAAGTTTTTCCATAAAGTAATCAAAAATAGAATGCCTCCCCTTCTTAGTCTTAGGCAACCCCAAAATAAAGTCCATAGAAATGTCAGTCCAAGTTCTTTTTAAGAATAGCACGCAAAAGTGTTCCCAAAGTTCCATTGACAACTTCAGTTTGTCCATCCGTTTGAGGATGAAAAGTAGTAGATTACGACAATATTGAGCAAAGTTTAGCCCATAAAGTAATCCAAAAATAGAATCCCTCCCTCCTTCTTAGTCCTAGGCAACCCCAAAATAGTCCATAGAAATGTCAGTCCAAGTTCTTTTTAAGAATAGCACGCAAAAGTGTTCCCAAAGTTCTATTGACAACTTCAGTTTTTCCATCCGTTTGAGGATGACAAGTAGTAGATTACAACTTTATTGTGCAAAGTTTAGCCCATAAAGTAATCCATAAATAGAATCACTACCCTTCTTAGTCCTAGGCAACTCCAAAATAAAGTCTATAGAAATGTCAGTCCAAGTTCTTTTAAGAATAGCACGCAAAAGTGTTCCCAAAGTTCTATTTACAACTTCAGTTTGTCCATCCGTTTGAGGATGACAAGTAGTAGATTACAACTTTATTGTGCAAAGTTTAGCCCATAAAGTATTCCAAAAATAGAATCCCTCCCCTTCTTAGTCCTAGGCTACCCCAAAATAAAGTCTATAGAAATGTCAATCCAAGTTCTATTAAGAATAGCACGCAAAAGTGTTCCCAAAGTTCTATTTACAACTTCAGTTTGTCCATCCGTTTGAGGATGACAAGTAGTAGATTACAACTTTATTGTGCAAAGTTTAGCTCATAAAGTAATCCAAAATAGAATGCCTCCCCTTCTTAGTCCTAGGCAACCCCAAAATAAAGTCCATAGAAATGTCAGTCCAAGTTCTTTATAAGAATAGCACGCAAAAGTGTTCCCAAAGTTCTATTGACAACTTCAGTTTGTCCATCCGTTTGAGGATGACAAGTAGTAGATTACTACTTTATTGTGCAAAGTTTAGCCCATAAACTAAATAGAATCCCTCCCCTTCTTAGTCCTAGGCAACCCCAAAATAAAGTCCATAGAAATGTCAGTCCAAGTTCTTTTTAAGAATAGCACGCAAAAGTGTTCCCAAAGTTCTATTGATGTGGGGACCCGGACGCTAATCATCTTCTTAATCGTCTTTGGGATTTAATTATCTGTTCTGATAACCAGGGTCTAAAAATTTTTCTTTTTAAAATATAAACGCGGAAGGTAATGGCATCTAATAATATACATATCTGTATAAAATACATTTCAGTATTAAAATACAATAATCTAGTCTAAGGTTCAACTACTAAATTCAAGTAATAAAACCAAGTCTACTGTAAGTCCGGAATCACCACGCTAACTCATCTTCTCTCATCGTCATCTCGACCCTGATCCAGCCCCACCTGTTGTCATGCACACATACAAAACAAGACAACAGCCGGATAACTCCGGTGAGAATAAATCCCAGTATAAAACATGGTACGCATGTATATAAACAAACTAATTCATAAAACATGCCATCATGTATAAAAACAATATATTTCATAATCTATGAAATTAAATCAAATAAGCATGCGACTCAAATCAGATAAACATGCATAAAACAATCTAAATCATACAAACATGCTATCATGCCTGAAAGCAATAACGATGGGCCCCATGATCTAGGAACCACATCCATATAAGCATGCAGTCCTAATCAAATCATGTCTAGACTTGACTCGACTAGAACTCTAGGGATCCCGTGATGAATAAGACGTCAATGCCTGTTACCTACTCAACCGATCGTGGTAACCGTACGTCTTATTCCTAGACTTCGGTTCGAGCTGTATCAACGGCTAAAATAGGAGTAATACCTGCTCCTAAGTTGAGATACACCGAACGTCTAGAAGTCTGACAATGACTGTCAAGACTTTCCTATCTTAAATGCAATGAATAATAATCTGTAAACAAAGCATAATCATATTCATATCTGAATATGGCAATAATCTCATACATTTGAATAAAATGCTAAAATCAAAGCATAAACAAGAATATAGTATGTGATTTATTGGGCAACTCAAGGATAGTCTCGATTGAGTTGTTTCTTCCCGAATATCACATGAATTATACCTTTGTCGTCCCGGTATGACGAAGACGATGACCTGTATTCAACTCTGTCCATCTCGAATCTGAAATGACAATATCGAATACTCTGTATCAATGAATAACTCAATACATAATCTGTTCTGACCAATACGCAAATCAGTACATAATCTGATCAATATCTGAACAATATACAATCTAACTCATGTCATCGACACTACAATCCAATCTGAATAATTACGGAATCTGATCCATCTCAATCAATACTGAATCTGATCAATATAAATCAACTGATGTTTCGACGGCATAATAATACAATCTCGATAACCCCGTCAGTCTAAACATCACAAATATAATACCAGACTGCGAAATCAATACTGATACAAATGATAATCTTAATAACCATACGAATCTGATACAAAATCTCAGTCAAATCAACTCTGAAAATCACAACAAATACAGAAACAATCTGTTCTTCAATCTGACTTCAATTATACGATGTCTACGATAGCAGAAACACCATATCTGAATCATATTCAATTTTAACAACATCATAAAATCAAATCTTGTCTAAACGTAATAAAACTTACGTCCAGTTGTAGCCTGCGTTGATACAAACACGGTACCGAAGTCGGATTCCAATTCAGATAGATGAATCGCTCATAAATCAAATTTTAAAATGAAGAATAGCGCTTTCCCCCTAATCTCTCGATTCTTGAATGAAATCTGAGGAGAACTCGATTCTTACATACATATATATATACATTTCATGCATGCAAGGCAAGTGGCGGAGTGCATGTTCTGCACGTTTCGCGCATATGCACGCACAAAGTCGCGCATATGCGCCAGTTACTCGAACTAGCACTTTTCCTTCTCGCGCATATGCGCCAATCTGTCCGCGCATATGCGCCAACCCTTCTGTCCCTTCCGCGCATATGCGCCACTAATCTCGCGCATATGCGCCAAGGCTTCTGGACCTTCCGCGCATATGCGCCACTAATCTCGCGCATATGCGCCAAGGCTTCTGGAGGTGTCGCGCATATGCGCGCATGTCTTCGCGCATGTGCGCCAACCTTACTGTGATTCTCGCGCATGTGTGCCAATCTTGATCGCGCATGTGCGCCAACACATAAATTTGCACACATAATTTACACCTTTCTTATGTGTTCTAGTCCGCTCCGTTCCGTCTATAATTATCTCAATTACTTCAATAAACATTCCAGATTAATTTCAGATTACTGTAATCATATCCAAATCATTTCAGATTACAATAATTAAATTCTCGGGCATTACATTTCTCCCCCTCTTAGATCTGAGTTCGTCCTCGAACTCATAAACAATCAATTCAGATATCTCAGAAGAAATGTATATATAGAGTTTAAATCAAACTTCCATCTCAATGAATCCATTCTGAAATCTTTTTCTTGTATCAACTTCTGATTTCAAATCTGGAATAAGACTTCATGAAGTATAGTATCATCATATTTCCCAAACTAATTCTAATAAAGTCAATCTGGCCATGTTGGTTATACAACATCCGTATAAACCACTCCATAATCTATAATACTTCAATACAGCCAACTATCATCAATCATGTTGCTCTCGATCTAGGACATATTCAATCCTCGACTTCAAATACCAATCATCATCATCCGATGTTGGGTTATAACATCTGTTCATTCTGAACTATCTTCATTTTCTTTCGATTTCTCTTCACAAGAACTAAAATCACTGTATACTGTCCTGACTAAAACTATCTCATTACCAATCTGATAGGCTGATAGGTATTATCATGCAGTGATAATGATTCATATCCATTAGTGCTAACATTCAGCACTCTATAATTCTACCAAGATCTTCCAACATCTGGATAACATATACCCTGACTGTCTGTCAATCTGCGAAAAATCTGCGAAAGAGCTCATAATATCTTCTATCACAAGTATAAACTCTATCAACATCACAATCTGATACAATCTACTTAAATGTTCTGTTCTATCTGAACATTTCTTTGACATCGATCTATGTCATTTAGTTCTGTTTGTACGTAATCTGGTACAAACGGATAGATATAGATTGAGTAAGCTGTCAATCATAATCATATCATATCACAATCTGGGTAAAATGGCGGTAATTTCATTACAAAAGCCATAGAAATGTATTCCCATTTCTATTCAGAAATATACAACATCTGTAATAATCTTCTGATTTCTATCTTTTTGTCTTCTTCTGTTAGCGATTCAGACCTGTTAGTACAATTTCTGTTAACATTTCAGTACAATTTCTGTCACAACTGATATAATCTGTCTATATCACAACTATCTGTTCGAATATCATACATTCACAATCACCTGAATGAAAACTGAACCCATTACTGTGCATTTCTGACACTATCTGTGATTTCAGATTCGAACTATTCTGTATAAACAATCAGTTAACACTATAAAATAAAGAAGAAATACCTACCTGGCATTCGGCTCTGACTATAGATATCAAAAGCTGTAAACAATTCTGAAACCTTCTGATATCACACAATAGAATCAGTCTGTCTGATACAAACACAAAATCACATATCTGTTACGGTAAACGATACTCTGCTCTGATTTCAACTGTTTACAATACACTGTATCACACTGATTCACAATAACAGTAATATCAAATCAGATTCGAAATAAAAACAACCTATACAATCTAGTGAGTTTAAGAAAACTCATAAAACAGCAAGTTCTGGCAACTGTTAATTCTGACTGACTGATAAATCTTCACACTGCCCAGATCAACTACTATATCTCATCTGCAAATAGAGTATGCTCCCAAACAATATCAAATATCTCAATTACTGATTTAGAACAATAACAATACGCCAGCAGATATAACATAATACGAGAATAAGAAAATCTTCAAAACTCAGCAATTCTGATTTTCTGACATTTTTGTTAATTCTGATATATCTGATACCTGTGTCGTTTACAGTCGCTGATTTCTGTCTTAGCTGTTCAAATAACTCGGTATACAAACTGCAGATATTACATATTCTGAATACAATCTGTTTCAATTATGATTCATACCTGACTAATTTCTGTATACAATAATCATGGTTTTCTGAATATTCAATAAAATCTTCAAATATTCCATTTAACCAATCAGATGCGGTTAACATATCAAATATCATAGATATAACCAGCATAAAATCATCAGAATATCCCTGAATCTAAGAGTTAGCAATCTGTACTCTTCTATTAATCTTCAATATCATTCTGCATTGAATTCTACTATACAACCATTACCTGGTATCTATTCAATTCTGAAATCTACTTTTCTGATATCAAATATATCTGAAGTCTTATCTAGGCAAATATCACTCAATCCTTACATAATTATCAAATCCGTAGTGGCTAAACTCGATTTCAGTAGATCTACTGAATACATAAGGATACCATCTGTTCCTTTCTGTAATAATCGAGTCATATACAATACAGATATCAAAGGAATTCTACATCTAGAATCCTTACTGTGGTATCTCCACTAATCAGTCATTTCTTATCTGAACCTGATCATTTCTGGAACAAATTCTACAATAGTTCTGTCTTTCTGTACTTGTTTAGCATATACATATCATTAATGCATTCAAATCAGAAAATCCAAGTACATCACATTCTAACTCGCTTTCGTTTTTCATCTTACTGTAGTATATAACATGTTACAGAAATCTCTGATATCAACATTTATCCAACAAGCAAGGAATCTATACTACAGTATAAACAGATCCAACAGATACAGCATATCTCCATGCAGCTCCATCACAGATACTCATAAAGAATGCATTAGTATGTATCACTACATGCGATATAATCATAAAGAATAGTACCTGTTATGAAATCTGGGTCGGTCCCTCTTTTCAACTCTGTTCCTTAAATTCTTCAGGAACGCTTCTGGGGACAAACTTTCGCAAAGTGTCCCGGCTGTCCACAATTATTGCATCTGCCAAGTACTCCTCGACATCGCTCTGAGGAATGCCTCCCTCCGCAAGTACTGCAATAGACTCCAGTATAGCTCGGACTAGAACCACTGGAACTCGAGGAACCACTTCCCATCTTCTTGAATAACTTCTTTCGAGCTTTCAACAAATCTTTCTTTCAACTCGTACTGCCTCGATCAAATCGAAGAGGGGATTGCTGGGTCTGGGATGGCTTCACACACAACCTCCCTAGCTGTCTAATCAGACTTGCTTCAGCTCTCTTTGCTCTACCCAAGATATCAGCAAAATGGTAAGGTCGTTGCAAATTCATCAGTGCAACTACCTCTGAATTCAATCCTCTGATGAACTGATTCACTACAGCTTCATCATTCCCAGCTACATGAGGAGCAAAACGCAGTAACGTAGAGAATTTAGCAGCATAGTCGTCAATATTCAGTTGGCTTTGTCTTAAATTCTCGAATTCTGCTCTTTTGTCCTCCCAGTACGAAACGGAGAAAAACCTTTGGTAGAATTCAGCTCTGAAGACTTCCCACGTGATAACAGTACCACGTTGTGTTAATACTCCTTTCATGGTAACCCACCAACTTCTGGCAGCCTCTCGTAACTGGAGAAATACCAATTTAACTTTCTGTTCCTCTGTACAAGCAATTAAATCAAATAGTATTTCTATGTCATCCAACCAGTTCTGACACTCTTCAGATGTCTCTGTACCACTCAAACTCGGCGGCTGAAATAACTGAAGTTCTGCCAACTTTACTTCTATTTGAGTTTCTGATGCATCTATCTGTTCAGACGAAGTACTGCCCTTTTCTGAAATTCTTCGAGGCGGTATATCTGATAATCAAACCGGTTAGTACATACTCTATACAATCTGTCTCAGCCCTCCTCTGATCATATACTTCTGATCCAGACTCGGTTCTGATTCAGGCTTATCAATTACATGCTGCAATCAACTCAGATACAAACAACATATAATAGGGAAAGCAATAATCATGCTAGCACACACCATGCCAATCAACATTAACATAAATCTCATGCTAGCAATCACATGCAAGGTAAGAAAGACTCAATCTACGCCGCTCATTCTCTTCTATCTCAGTGTAGAAGATCTATCAGCTCTGACTATCTTAACCTAAAAGATCTATCGCTAAAGGAACTATCGGCTCTGATACCACCTGTTGTGGGGACCCGGACGCTAATCATCTTCTTAATCGTCTTTGGGATTTAATTATCTGTTCTGATAACCAGGGTCTAAAAATTTTTCTTTTTAAAATATAAACGCGGAAGGTAATGGCATCTAATAATATACATATCTGTATAAAATACATTTCAGTATTAAAATACAATAATCTAGTCTAAGGTTCAACTACTAAATTCAAGTAATAAAACCAAGTCTACTGTGGGGACCCGGACGCTAATCAAGTTCTTAATCATAAGTGGGACTAATTAATCAATTAAAAACAGGGTCTAAAAATTTTTTTTTTTTTTTTAACTGCGGAACGTAGTGAAATCAAGACATATATACATATCAGTATATAAATAAAATACAAATCATGTATCACAACATTTATTCAAACTAGGGTTTAAACTAAAGTCAAGTGTTTAACCCTACTTCTAGTCCAAGTCCGGTGCCACCACTCTAATCACGATCTAGCTCTTCATCTCCTCGACCCTGAACCTGTCCCACCTGTTGTCAAGTACACATACAGACAAGACAACAGCCAGATATACCGGTGAGAATATAATCCCCAGTATAAATCAATGAAACATGCAATCATATAAACAATATATAAAGCATGTAATCAGGTAACATGAATATGTATCATAATCCGAAACATAAACAATACTCGTACCTACATCATTTAAGACTAGACTCTATCATAGTCTAGGGATCCCGGTTTCCAGATGTGGTATTCCTATATCGAATTCCGTAAAGGAGGGAACCATAATATCTATTACTCGATATAACCAGTGCCCCGGTATTCCTATATCGAATTCCGTAATAGAAGAATTCCAACCCCTTGACTCGATATAACCAAATATGGTGTTCCTATATCGAATTCCGTAATGAATTCCATTACTCGATATAACCATACATCCAGTGTCCTGACCTATCCGTCATGGACTGTAGCTCTATCGCTAGCATCCTATCTTGTGACATCGTGCAATGTGCCGTGGCGATACCACCACTATCCGGCACGGTGTGTCACAAGACAGTTCGACTAATACCTGTTGTCTAAATATCAAGAGAACAAGTATATTAATCAAATAAATGCAAATATCAATGCAATAAATAAAGTATGTGATTTAGGGAAACCCAAGTCCAAGCCGACTCAAGTCCATCTCCCAATACCACATTGACTTATACCTTTCTTTGCAGTCTCGGTTTCCCGCTCAGTCAAAGTCCTGACCTCAAGGCCTGTCTGGTACTGACAATATCAACAGTCTCATATCAATATACCAGTCAATTCCATAATAATCTGATCAATCTGGATTTAATTCAAAATCAACGGTATAACGGTACAATTCCAATATCCCCGTCTATACCAATTTACTAGATAATAGTTACAATCTATAACCCATATCCAATACAATCTATAATCAATCCATAATCCAAATCGGTCCGGTATCAACTGATTATTATCAGAAAATCACAACAATTCCATAATCAGTCTATTTCTTAATCTGACTTCGATTCTATGATGTCTACTATGTCAAGAACAACATATATGAGTTCCATTCAATTCTGACAATACCATAATTTCAAAGCATGTCAAAACGTAGCAAAACTTACGTCAAAGTGTAGCCTACGTCGATAGGAACTCGGTACCGAAGTCAGAATCAAAATCAGACGGACGGATTGATCGCACGATTGAAATTGAAATCAAGAACAACGTTTCCTCCCCAACTCTTTTTCTTTCCTTTTCTTGTTTCTGAGGCAACGATTGTATATATATATATATATACCCGACATGCAGCCAAGCAAGTGGCTCGCCCTTGGCCAACCACGTCTCTCGCTCGGGCGGACATAAGTTTCCGCCCGGGCGAGTAACTCTCGGCCCTCGCAATTCAAGCAGTCTCGCTCGGGCGAGCACAAACTTCCGCCCGAGCGAGTAACTCTCGGCCCTCTTTCAGAATTCCGTCTCGCTCGAGCGGACAAAAACTTCCGCCCGGGCGAGACACTTTCGGCCCACCTCTTGGCTCTTCCTATTTCTTGGTCCGGGTTATAATCGTGTCCACTAATAATCAATAATCTCAGATTAACATGATAAAAAATCTTGGGCATTACATTTCTCCCCCCCTAGGATACGATTTCGTCCTCGAAATCACAAACTGTCAATCGTATTAATAAGGAGTATATACAAAACTGTATACGAAATTACATCAGTGAAATAATGCTGGGAATTCCTGTCTCATATCAGATTCAGTCTCCCACGTGGCTTCTTCAACACCATGACGAGTCCATTGAACTTTCACCAATGGAATCATTTTCGTTCTGAGCTGTTTTTCTTTACGATCGATAATCCGGATCGGCTTCTCGACATAACTCAGATTTTCATCGAGTTCTGCCTCGTCTGGTTGAATCACGTGTGAATCATCAGGGAGATATTTCCGCAGCATTGATACATGAAAGACCTCATGTATCCCAGATAATGAAGGCGGTAAGGCAAGTCGATAGGCACGATTTCCTATTTTCTCAAGGATCTCATAAGGACCTACATATCTTGGAGACAATTTTCCTTTCTTGCCAAATCTGACAACTCCTCTGAAAGGAGAAATCTTCAGGAATACTCGGTCTCCAGCCTCAAATACCAACGGTCGTCGTCGAAGGTTGGCATATTTGGCTTGTCTGTCCTGAGCTGCCTTCATTTTCTTCTGAATCAATTTCACTTTCTCGGTCATATCTCTGATCATCTCAAGTCCAGTCTCAGGAACTTCAGAGATATCATCCCAATACAGAGGGGATCGACATTTCTTTCCGTACAACGCTTCGAATGGTGCCATCTCAATACTCGTCTGATAGCTGTTGTTGTACGAAAACTCACAAAGAGGCAATGCATCTTGCCAAGTAGTGCTAAAATCTAGCACCACTGCTCTCAGCATATCTTCCAGGGTCTGGATAGTTCGCTCTGACTGTCCATCGGTCTGTGGATGATATGCGGTGCTCAAATGTAACTTCGTACCAAGAGCTTGCTGTAAACTCTGCCAGAAGTGCGAAGTGAATCGAGGATCACGATCTGAAACAATCGACTTCGGCACTCCATGCAATCTAACCACTTCTTTGACATAGATCACGGCCATCTGATCATATCTATAGGTCATCTTGTATGGAATGAAACATGCAGATTTGGTCAATCGATCAATCACGACCCAAATCGCATCACAACCTCGGGAGGATCTCGGCAACTGTGTCACAAAATCCATGGAAATGTGATCCCATTTCCATTCAGGAATGGACAAACTCTGTAACAATCCTCCTGGTTTCTTTCTCTCAGCTTTCACCTGTTGGCAATTCAGACACTTGGCTACAAATTCCGTCATATCAGATTTCATTTGTTTCCACCAATACTGTGTCTTTAAATCATTATACATTTTCCTACCACCAGGATGAATGCTAAAACGACTGTTGTGCGCTTCTGTCAATATTCGTTGTCTCACTTCTGGAACATTTGGCACAACAATACGATTATTAACATACAAGATACCATTTTGAACCTGGTATTCAGATCGATGTCCAGCTCTGACCATAGCAATCGAATTCTGTACATTCTGATCAACTTTCTGAGCTTCTTTAATTTTAAAAAGTAGCTCTGGTTCAGCTCGAATTGCATATAATCTTAGAGGCTGATGATCTATTTCAAAAGCTAATCCAGACATACAGCAGTCTTCTATCAAATTCGAGACACCTATCGTCGATAAGGATAGTGCACATACCTTTCGACTCAGTGCATCCGCTGCTGCATTGGACTTCCCTGGATAATACTTGATTTCACAATCGAAGTTTTTCAGTAAATCTAGCCATCTTCGCTGTCTCATATTCAATTCAGATTGTGAAAACAGATATTTCAAGCTTTTATGATCAGAATATATTTCGAATTTCTCACCGTACAGGTAATGTCGCCATATCTTTAAAGCAAAGACAATGACTGCCAATTCAAGATCGTGAATTGGATAACGGGTTTCATGTGGTTTCAGCTGTCTCGAGGCATAAGCAATCACATGCCCCCGCTGCATCAGTATACCTCCCAGTCCTCTATGAGATGCATCACAATAAACCACAAAATCACCAGTACCTGAAGGAATCGTCAACACAGGTGCACTGGTTAATCTTTTCTTTAACTCAAGAAAACTGGTCTCACATTCCTCAGACCAATTAAACGGAGCATTCTTTTGAGTTAACTGCGTAATCGGTTTGGCAATACTCGAAAAATCTTTAATAAATCGGCGATAATATCCTGCCAAACCCATAAAACTGCGAATTTCCGGCACAGATGTAGGTCTCGGCCAAGAAATCACTGCCTCAACCTTACTAGGATCAACTGATATACCGTCTCCCGATATAATGTGACCCAAAAACACAACCTGTTTCAGCCAAAACTCGCATTTCGACAGTTTCGCATACAACTTCTCAGTTCTCAGAATTCTCAACACCGTCCTCAGATGATTAGCATGCTCAATCATATTCTTTGAATAAATCAATATAACATCAATGAATATGATCACAAAATCATCCAAGTATTTCTGAAAGACACGGTTCATCAATCCCATAAATACCGTCGGTGCATTCGTCAAACCAAATGGCATGACAATAAATTCATAGTGTCCATACCTGGTTCTAAATGCAGTCTTAGAGATATCAGAGTCCCTGACTCTGAGTTGATGGTATCCAGATCTCAAATCGATCTTGGAATACACCGATGAACCCTGCAACTGATCAAATAGATCATCAATACGAGGCAAGGGGTATTTATTCTTTACCGTTGCCTTGTTCAGTTGCCTATAGTCGATACAAAGTCTCATCGACCCGTCTTTATTTCTCACGAACAATACTGGAGCACCCCAAGGAGATACACTCGGTCTAATATATCCCTTGGCCAGTAAATCCTCCAACTGTTCTTTCAACTCTTTCAACTCTATTGGTGCCATCCTATAAGGAGCTCTCGAAATCGGAACTGTTCCTGACATTAATTCAATGCTGAAGTCTATCTCTCGAATCGGAGGCAATCCAGGAATCTCATCTGGAAAGACATCAGCAAACTCACACACCACTGGCAAATCTGCCAATGATGGGCTCGACTTCAGTAAATCAACTGAATATACCAGGAATCCATCCGCTCCCTTCTGCAATAATCGAGTCATATTCATTGCAGATATTAAAGGAATTCTGGCTCGAGAACCCTTACCATAAAATTTCCACTCCTTAGCCATCTCAGGTCTGAATCGAACAATCTTGTGGAAACAATCGACTGTAGCTCGGTACTTGGTCAACATGTCGATGCCGACAATGCAATCAAAATCAGATAAACCAAGAACCATACAGTCTAAATCAATCGTATGCCCATCGTACTGCAGTATACACGATTTCACAGATTTCACCGATATCAAACCTGTTCCTAACGGCGACGTGACAGACACTACCGCAGCTAAGGACTCAACAGGCAATGAATGCATTAAAGCAAATCGCTCAGATATAAAAGTATGTGATGCACCAGTATCAATCAGTACGTAAGCAGGATAACCAGAAATAAAACAGTTACCTGCAACTACATCATCAGGTGCATCCTGTGCCTGCTCCTCGGTCAAAGAAAAAACTCTGGCCTGCTGTCTAGGAGGCTGGCTCGCGGTCTGGCCCCCTCCTGGCCTCTGCTGTGACAGAGTAGACGGTACTGGCTGAAAAGTATGCACGGCAGACGGTCGTCTACCTGTCTGAGTCGCTGATCCAGACGACTCAGCAGCCTGTGATCCCTGGGCACTCCTTTGGGGACACACTCGAGCAAAGTGTCCTTGCTGTCTACAGATACGACAGCTGCCAACTACTCCTCGGCACTGATCTGTGGAATGTCTCCCTCCACAAGTACCACAGTATGGTCCTGCATAGCTCTGGCTCTGACCGGTCTGTCTAGAGCCACTCGAACTGGACGAGGTAGTCCCTGATTTCTTGAATTGCTTCCCTCTAGCCTTCAAGAAATCCTTCTTCCCAGTACTACTGCTGCTGCCTCCTTCAAATCGAGGAGGTGGTTGCTGTCCCGGTGCTGGAAGCACAGACGAAGCCTCTCTCTGCCTCATCAAGCCTGCCTCGGCTCCCTTGGCTCTGTTCAGGGCATCGGTGAAGTTGTTGGGCCGCCCAGTATTCACCAGAGTAAAAATCTCAGGATTTAGGCCATTTATGAACTGGTCTGCAACGGCCTCATCATGTTCAGCTACGTGGGGAGCGAATCGGAGCAACGTAGAAAACTTAGCCACATAATCCTCAATGTTCAACTGGCCTTGTTTCAGGTTTGCAAATTCAGCTCCCTTGTCCTTCCTATAAGATACTGGAAAGAACCGTAGATAAAATTCAGATTTGAACACATTCCAGGTAATGGCCGTACCTCGCTGTTCCAATGCCCTTTTTGTCGTGATCCACCAGTGTTTAGCAACGTCATGCAACTGGTGTATTATCAATTTCGCCCTCTTTTCCTCCGTATACTCCAAAGAGTCAAACAGTGATTCAATGTCGTCCAACCAACTTTCACAATCCACAGAGTTCTCCGTTCCTTTCAAAGTCGGTGGATGAAATGACTGAAACTTTCAGCAATTTCTCCATTGCTGTAGGTGTCACATCCATGGGAGGATTCGAGGTACTCCCCTGTTCTGGCATTCTTCTCGGAGGCATATCTGAATTCAAAAGGATTAGCAATCCCAACAATAATCCTTGTTTCAAGCCTCCCTGGATCATCTTACAGCTGATCCACTCCAATAATACACAATACCATATCAATAGCAGATAAGTCAGGTAACATGTATTAAAGCAGTAAACATGCTCGCAATCAAAAACAAGGAAAGAAAATCTCATTCTACCCCGCTCACTAGCTCCTATCTCAATCTCAAGGATCTATGCTCTGATACCACCTGTTGTGGGGACCCGGACGCTAATCAAGTTCTTAATCATAAGTGGGACTAATTAATCAATTAAAAACAGGGTCTAAATTTTTTTTTTTTTTTAACTGCGGAACGTAGTGAAATCAAGACATATATACATATCAGTATATAAATAAAATACAAATCCTGTATCACAACATTTATTCAAACTAGGGTTTAAACTAAAGTCAAGTGTTTAACCCTACTTCTAGTCCAAGTCCGGTGCCACCACTCTAATCACGATCTAGCTCTTCATCTCCTCGACCCTGAACCTGTCCCACCTGTTGTCAAGTACACATACAGACAAGACAACAGCCGGATATACCGGTGAGAATATAATCCCCAGTATAAATCAATGAAACATGCAATCATATAAACAATATATAAAGCATGTAATCAGGTAACATGAATATGTATCATAATCCGAAACATAAACAATACTCGTACCTACATCATTTAAGACTAGACTCTATCCTAGTCTTGGGATCCCGGTTTCCAGATGTGGTATTCCTATATCGAATTCCGTAAAGGAGGGAACCATAATATCTATTACTCGATATAACCAGTGCCCCGGTATTTGTGACACCCCGATCCTCTTTTAAAATAAATACGCAGCGGAAATAAAATTTTCTCTTTTCAAAATATACGGAAGGAGTTTCAAAATACATTTCTTCAAATATCTTTACAAAATAAATACATGATCATTTAAATGACATAACAAAAACAAAACATCATTCCTATGATCATGCCAAAATCCTCCTTCCACGGTGTATGCATATGACCCCCAATCCACAGTCAACGTCCCGGGGCACCACTCTGATCTGCATCACATGAAATAACTGAAATGAGAATAAATCTCAGCAAGTGGAACTCTTATATAATAATAAACAATAATCTCTGTAAAACATCTCTTTGAAATCATAAATACCATCAACTCTGAACTGTAAACTCTGAATATCAATAACATAGCAATAGCATAAAAAATATGATGGTATTTCTCTTTTGCTCTGGGGATTGATATCAATAGTATCTCTGCTCTGGGTTGCTCGTATCCCAAATCGATATAAATACCGATAATGAAACAACCCACTCCCATGGCAATTAAATTAACTAATTAACATATGCGGAAGCCTTAGCATTTACGAGGGAAAGTACAATATATCATTTCCATTATAAACATTATCCATACTAATATACATGTTCGTTCGCAAAATAACATCCAACACCTAACCATAAGTCAACATATTCCATTATTCATATAACAAACTACAAAATACTTAAAAACATCACATGTTCATTCCGCCCAAAATAAAATGACATGATAAAAAGTTTTCCCCCATTGCTTTCTATATGACTTCTCCTTCCTCGGACAATCCATTTCAGTCCTTTTTATCACCTGCATCACATGATATTAACTGGAATGAGAATAAACTCAGTAAGTACGAAGCTGTACATAGCAATTACATATACATAACTTTGGCTTAGAACATGGCTATGGCAATGGCGATAAAGAATGAATCGTAAATCTCAAATCAATGTAAAGGGTATCATAACATGAATTAAAGGAAGGAAATGACAGTACTGTGACCTGTGACCTGTGACCTGTGGATAGTATCTCTTTGATATATAAATATACCAAAACTGTGAGAGATACTCATAATCATGTGATTGGCCAATGACATGCATGAATTACTATCATTCCTTGACTTTAATCATAGGGAATTTCATTGAGGCATTACATCAAACACTTGATGAACACAAAGGTTTATTAGCTCCTTGATCAATGAATTCAATGAAAATACTTGAACAATGAATATATACTAAGATATAACTCAAGTATACACCAATGAAAGGAGCTAATTATCAATAAACATGGCTTTTATACATATAAATATCATGTGAGCAATTGAAAGAGAACTTCTACTTACTACACAATAACCACTTGGTTGATATAGTATCTTGAAGCAATCCCTACAATCATAAGACAACAATAACCATATATCATCACCAATAACTCAAGGATTCAAAGAAAATCCAACTCAACTCTTCAAACTCTTCCAACTCCTACAATAAAATTCTTACCTTGTAGCTTGGAGTTGAGGTAGAATAGGCTACAAACTCAACTATGATTCTTGAGCTTGGAATAGAGAATTGTGTGGAAGAGAAACTTGAGGGAGGAGGCTAGGAACGATGCAAGGAGAAGGAAAGAAGGATAAATGGCTAGAAGAATCGAGAAACCTGATTATAAGCCTTCATTTTTCCCTAAAAAACGTATAGACACGGACCCCGTGCTCCCCTCCGTGTATAGGTCCGTGTACACACTGTAAATCACTTATTTTTCGTGGCAAGACCCGGACCCCGTGTAGGGGTCCGTGTAGGGGTCCGTGTACCCACTGCCAGGGGCCAAAACTGCAATTTTTCTTCCGAATTAGCCAAAGTGGTAAACATGAAAGTTGTAGCCCTATGTGTTTTCTTTAACCCCTCCAAATTTCAGGTCATTCGGAGATCTGAGCAAAGAGTTATGCCCATTCTACCAACATGTGTCAGTGCAGGAACAACGAAACACACGACACACTTCGGGCCGCTTTTGGCTCGTCTTCCCTAAGGATTTGAACAAAACTCAAAATAAGAAAGCTATAGCCTTATATCTTATCTTTCTAATGGAGGTGGCCTCATATCAATTGGATCAATATACAAAACATTATACTAAAAACCACAACTACCGCCACATTTGTCATACCCTTTATGCACTTCCATTTTCTATTTGGCTCAAGATCAACTTTCTATTCTACCCATTCATTTCTATAACTATCACCAACCATGAACATAATGTCAAAACAATAACCGTTTCAATAAAGATATCCATGAACAATAACCATTCAACATAATCTCAACCAGTAAAGCATAAAATATGATCATAACAATAATAAACCACAAGGGTTAACATGATAAAAGGTTGGACTATTACAATCTCCCCTCCTTATAAAAATTTCGTCCCCGAAATTTACTTACCTTTGAATAAATTGGGATAGCGATGTTTCATTTCTTCTTCCGGTTCCCAAGTCGCCTCCTCAATCACTTGATTTCTCCAAAGGACTTTGACAATACCAATATTTTTGTTTCTTAACACTTTAACCTTACGATCAAGTATTTGAACCGGCACTTCTTCGTAGCTTAAATTAGGCAAAAGATCTAATGATTCATGTCGAAGAACATGAGATGGATTGGGAAGATATTTGCGTAGCATAGACACATGAAAGACATTGTGCATTCGATCCAAGTCTGGTGGCAATGCAAGACGATAGGCTCGGTCTCCAATCTTGTCGAGAATTTCAAACGGCCCAATGTATCGAGGACTTAGTTTGCCTTTCTTGCCAAATCGCATAACTTCCTTGAGAGGAGCTATTTTAATAAACACATGATCACCAACCTCGAATGCCAATGGCCGCCGTCGTACATCAGCATAACTTTTCTGTCTAGACTGAGCGGTCTTCATTCTTTCTTGGATCAATGCCACAACATCTGCTGTTTGTTGAACCAACTCCGGGCCCAACATCTTCCTTTCACCTACTTCTTCCCAGTATAATGGAGATCGGCACCTTCTTCCATATAAAGCTTCATAGGGTGCCATGCCGATTGAAGATTGGTAGCTGTTGTTATACGTAAATTCGACAAGAGGCAATTTGGAATCCCAACTTCCTGGGAAATCAATTGTACAAGCACGTAACATATCTTCCAGAATTTGAATTACCCTTTCAGATTGTCCGTCACTTTGAGGATGATATGCTGTGCTAAAGGCCAACTTGGTGCCCAAGGCTCTGTGCAAACTCTTCCAGAACTCCGAAGTAAACCTTGGGTCACGATCAGATACAATTGATACAGGTATTCCATGAAGTCTTACAATTTCAGCTACATAAACTTCAGCATATTGGTTCATTGTAAACGTTATCTTTACTGGAAGAAAATGAGCTGACTTGGTTAACCGGTCAACAATCACCCATATGGAGTTGTAACCCTTTGGTGTTCTTGGAAGTCCCGTTACGAAGTCCATAGTGATATGTTCCCATTTCCATTGAGGTATAGGGAGAGACAGCAAAGTCCCCGCAGGTCTTTGATGCTCCATCTTAACCTGCTGACAGGTTAGACATTCAGAAATAAATAACATGATATCTTTCTTCATACCTGGCCACCAATAAAGACGTCGAAGATCTTGATACATTTTGGTACTGCCAGGATGAACTGAATATGGCGCTGTATGAGCTTCAATAAGTATATCCTTCCGAATGTCATCACCCCTAGGAACACAAATTCTACCTCGAAAGGTCAATAAACCATCACGATTCGAACCAAATTCAGAAACTCCTGTTAAATCATTTTTATTCTTCAACTCTAATAACTGAATATCCAATTGTTGCTCCTTTAGAATACGATCAATCAAAGTAGAGCGAAGAACTAGTGCAGATAACTGATCTACTGTACCTGGAGATACTAGAGTTATTTCGTTCCTTTGCAAATCGAGTAATAACGGTTTCTGAATCATGGAGCCCAATAAATAACTGGATTTACGGCTTAAAGCATCTGCAACGACATTAGCTTTTCCAGGATGATAGCTAATCGTGCAATCATAATCTTTTAGCAGCTCCAACCACCTCCGCTGCCTCATATTCAATTCCTTCTGCGAAAACAAATACCTCAAACTTTTATGGTCTGTAAAAATTTCACATTTCTCACCATATAAATAATGCCGCCATATCTTCAAGGCGAATACTACAGCTGCCAACTCCAAATCATGTGTGGGATAATTCTTCTCGTATTCTTTTAGCTGACGAGAAGCATAAGCGATTACTTTCCCACGTTGCATCAACACAGCACCTAACCCCTGCTTTGAGGCATCTGTATACACAACAAAATCCTCAGTACCACAAGGAAGTACTAATACAGGGGCAGAAGTTAACTTATCTTTCAAGGTTTGGAAAGCTTGTTGGCATTCAATTGTCCATTCAAACTTGGTAGTTTTCCGTGTCAACTTGTCAATGGCAATGCTATTTTCGAGAAGTCTGCTATGAATCTTCTGTAATACCCAGCCAAGCCAAGAAAACTCCGTACCTCTGAAACTGTCTTTGGAATGGACCATTGCTTAATAGCTTCAATCTTGGACGGGTCGACTGCTATTCCTTCTTTTGACACAATATGGCCTAAAAACGCCACTTGCTCTAACCAAAACTCACATTTCTTTAATTTCGCATATAATTGTTTCTCCCTCAATGTCTGTAATACGATCCTCAAATGCTCCCTATGAAGTTCTCGTGTCTTCGAGTAGATCAGAATGTCATCAATAAAAACAATGACAAAAGTATCCAAATACGGCTTAAAGACACGATTCATCAAATCCATAAACACTGAAGGAGCATTAGTTAGCCCGAACGACATCACCAAAAATTCATAATGGCCATACCTCGTTCTAAAAGCAGTCTTCGGTATGTCCTCCGTTTTTACTTTCAATTGATGATATCCGGATCGAAGATCGATTTTTGAAAATACAGTGGCCCCTTGCAATTGATCAAAAAGATCGTCGATTCGAGGTAAAGGATATTTATTTTTAATAGTTACCTTATTGAGTTCACGATAATCAATGCATAACCTCAACGATCCATCTTTCTTTTTCACGAACAAAACCGGAGCTCCCCATGGCGAGGAACTAGGACGAATGAATCCTTTATCTAATAACTCCTGTAATTGATTCTTCAATTCCTTCATTTCAGTTGGAGCCATTCTGTATGGAGTTTTAGAAATTGGGGCTGTACCTGGACTCAATTCAATAACAAACTCTACCTCTCGATCAGGAGGTAAGCCAGGCACATCATCAGCAAATACATCAGGATACTCCTGAACTACATCAATATTCTGAATTTGCACATTACTGTCCCTATTCACATCCGATACTAAGGCAAGAAAACCAGTACAACCCTTATTCAATAATTTCGTAGCTTGGAGACAAGAAATAAGGGAAATACTTAACGAGGAACCTAGCCCAATAAATTCATCACCCTCATGACCATCAGTTACAAACCTCACGGTCTTTTCCACACAATCAATCACGGCACGATAAGCGTATAACCAATCCATACCCAAAATCACGTCGAAAGCAACCATTGGAATTACAATAAAATCAGCATACAACAATCTCGAACCTATCTGTACTGGACATGCCTTAAGAATACTTGTAGGACAAATCTCATCACCAGAAGGCAACATAATATTGAATTGTAAAGGCATGATAGTAGGCTCACGAGATAAGGAGTGCATAAATACTTCAGACATAAAGGAATGAGTTGCACCAGTATCAATCAATGTAAATGCTTCCTTGCCAGATATTAGAATATTACCTGATATGACTGAAGAATCAGGATTGGCTCCTTCTTTTGTCATCGTAAAGATTCTGCCTTGAACTTTTCCTTTATCAGAGGAGAGAGGACATTTCTGTGCTGTATGCCCCATTTCTTTACATCTATAACATCGGCCACTTCCCACTAGACATTCCCCTTTATGTGGCTTGCCACATTTAGGACATAATGGTCGCTCCATCTCTGAAGAAGGCGCAAAAGGTTTATTGCGTTGTTCCATTTTGGCTTTTCCTTTGTGACCACCTCGAGCACTAGTACTTGCCCCTTGCCCTCTCGCTTGGAAAGCTTGCCTTCTTAATTGCCGCTCCTTTTCAATTTCTTGTTCATCGTGCTCAGCAAGTAAGGCTCTTTCAACAATGTCTTGATAAGTGATCACCTTGGCCATATGAACATCCCTTCGAATTTCTGGTTTCAACCCACGAAGGAAATGTTCTCCTTTGTCTTTATCATTTTCAGCAATAAATGGAACAAACACACATCCTTCTTCAAATTTCAATGTATATTCAGCAACAGACAAGGAATCTTGCCTCAACTCAAGAAATTCTTTGACCTTCTTTGCTTTAACTTCTCTTGAAAAGGACTTGGCATAAAATAACTCTTTGAACTCTTCCCATTTTAACTCGCGAACATTGACAGTCACTTTCGTAGCTTCCCACCAGATGCGAGCAGCTTTCACTAGCATAAACACAGAACAGCTCACTCTATCTCGATCAGTGAACTTCAGATAGTCAAATATAGCCTCCAAAGATTTAACCCATTCCAAAGCTACGAGTGGATCGGCACCACCGACAAATTCGGGAGGGTTCATACGCCTGAACAATTCATAGGAACTACCTTCGGTGCTTTCCACTCTAATCTGTCCTCTTCCTTGACCATGCCCTTGGGTTGAGGTATGCAGGCTCAACAACTGTTGAATTTGTTCACCATGAACTTTCGCCTGTTCTTGTATTAATTTACTGAATTCGTCTACAACGTTGGTAGTCCTATCAGTGGTAGGGGTCCTATCATCCCCATCAGTAACCTTTCGTTTAGGAGGCATTTCCTACACGTAAGCTCACTTTAACATAGATATGAAGGAAATACATCAATAACAATAAAATAGAATCAATTCTCAAAGTTAAATTCAATAGATGCAGGATCGAAAACATACCGGATTGTCCTTGGTAGAAGAAGTCATATACGGTCCAAGAACTTTCGCTCTGATACCAATTGAAACAACCCACTCCCATGGCAATTAAATTAACTAATTAACATATGCGGAAGCCTTAGCATTTACGAGGGAAAGTACAATATATCATTTCCATTATAAACATTATCCATACTAATATACATGTTCGTTCGCAAAATAACATCCAACACCTAACCATAAGTCAACATATTCCATTATTCATATAACAAACTACAAAATACTTAAAAACATCACATGTTCATTCCGCCCAAAATAAAATGACATGATAAAAAGTTTTCCCCCATTGCTTTCTATATGACTTCTCCTTCCTCGGACAATCCATTTCAGTCCTTTTTATCACCTGCATCACATGATATTAACTGGAATGAGAATAAACTCAGTAAGTACGAAGCTGTACATAGCAATTACATATACATAACTTTGGCTTAGAACATGGCTATGGCAATGGCGATAAAGAATGAATCGTAAATCTCAAATCAATGTAAAGGGTATCATAACATGAATTAAAGGAAGGAAATGACAGTACTGTGACCTGTGACCTGTGACCTGTGGATAGTATCTCTTTGATATATAAATATACCAAAACTGTGAGAGATACTCATAATCATGTGATTGGCCAATGACATGCATGAATTACTATCATTCCTTGACTTTAATCATAGGGAATTTCATTGAGGCATTACATCAAACACTTGATGAACACAAAGGTTTATTAGCTCCTTGATCAATGAATTCAATGAAAATACTTGAACAATGAATATATACTAAGATATAACTCAAGTATACACCAATGAAAGGAGCTAATTATCAATAAACATGGCTTTTATACATATAAATATCATGTGAGCAATTGAAAGAGAACTTCTACTTACTACACAATAACCACTTGGTTGATATAGTATCTTGAAGCAATCCCTACAATCATAAGACAACAATAACCATATATCATCACCAATAACTCAAGGATTCAAAGAAAATCCAACTCAACTCTTCAAACTCTTCCAACTCCTACAATAAAATTCTTACCTTGTAGCTTGGAGTTGAGGTAGAATAGGCTACAAACTCAACTATGATTCTTGAGCTTGGAATAGAGAATTGTGTGGAAGAGAAACTTGAGGGAGGAGGCTAGGAACGATGCAAGGAGAAGGAAAGAAGGATAAATGGCTAGAAGAATCGAGAAACCTGATTATAAGCCTTCATTTTTCCCTAAAAAACGTATAGACACGGACCCCGTGCTCCCCTCCGTGTATAGGTCCGTGTACACACTGTAAATCACTTATTTTTCGTGGCAAGACCCGGACCCCGTGTAGGGGTCCGTGTAGGGGTCCGTGTACCCACTGCCAGGGGCCAAAACTGCAATTTTTCTTCCGAATTAGCCAAAGTGGTAAACATGAAAGTTGTAGCCCTATGTGTTTTCTTTAACCCCTCCAAATTTCAGGTCATTCGGAGATCTGAGCAAAGAGTTATGCCCATTCTACCAACATGTGTCAGTGCAGGAACAACGAAACACACGACACACTTCGGGCCGCTTTTGGCTCGTCTTCCCTAAGGATTTGAACAAAACTCAAAATAAGAAAGCTATAGCCTTATATATTATCTTTCTAATGGAGGTGGCCTCATATCAATTGGATCAATATACAAAACATTATACTAAAAACCACAACTACCGCCACATTTGTCATACCCTTTATGCACTTCCATTTTCTATTTGGCTCAAGATCAACTTTCTATTCTACCCATTCATTTCTATAACTATCACCAACCATGAACATAATGTCAAAACAATAACCGTTTCAATAAAGATATCCATGAACAATAACCATTCAACATAATCTCAACCAGTAAAGCATAAAATATGATCATAACAATAATAAACCACAAGGGTTAACATGATAAAAGGTTGGACTATTACAGATAACTCTGAGGGATATAAGCCTCTGGGCGATGATCATCTAATATTGCATGCAATCTCTGACTATGTATTTATCAATCCGAAAACATTTAAACTCTTCTCTGGTTTTAACAATCACTTTAAACTCTATATTATTTCTTTTATTCCCTTTCAACAAAATGAGACCTACAATGTCTCTACTATATATAGCAATACATACTATGGATCAAATGGAAGGGAATAACACAATAAACTCTTTGAAACACATACATATATAATCATGTGAGCAAAAAGGAATGAAATTCCACTTACAAACCACAACAACACCTCAACTTAGCTCTTGATCACCACCTACAACAAATAATCCACAAATAACACCAATATCAACTAAATATCCAAGATTACAAGCTAAATAATCCATAAATCCACATAAACAACCAACCTAAACAACTCTTAATTTACAACCTTAACAGAATCGCACCAAAAACTTACCTAAGCTTCCTAGCACCAAGGAGAATGTCGAACTCAAGTCGAAATTCCAAACAAACGCTTGAATCGAAGATAGGAAGTGAAAGAAGTGATGAAAAACCCTAAAAATGGAGAGAAATGTCGAGAATGAAGGAGAGAAGAAAGGAAAAGCATGGCCAACCACTCCAAAAAGTAGCTTAAAAACTCGACCATACCTTCACCGCGGGTGCGCCAACACAAGGACCGCGGGTGCGCTATGGTTACGGCAATCTCAAAAATTCTGGAACACTAACACCGCGGGTGCGGCACTGCAAGCAGCGCGGGTGCAGTCTCTACCGCGGGGGCGGTCACTACATCACCGCGGGTGCGGTGTGCTCACGGCAAAGCACTATTCCCATGCAACTAAAATCGAACCGAAACGCTGAAACGAACAACCAACATCAACTAATACCTCAAGACAATAAAACTAACAATACTATAGCCCAAAAATACAACTCTGAACATCTAATCAAATATCCCAAATAACAAACGAAACTTAAATCGTACCGTACACCGGGCTCGGCTATTACAATCTCCCCCCCTTAAGGGAATTTCGTCCGCGAAATTGACGTCACGGCACGAACAACTCAGGATACTTCTCTCTCATCTCATCCTCTGGTTCCCACGTAGCCTCCTCTATCAAATGGTTCCTCCAAAGAACTTTGACAATGCCGATCTCTTTGTTCCTCAGAACTCTAACTGTGCGATCCAAAATCTGAATCGGAATCTCTTGATACGTCAAATTCGGCGTCAAGTCCAATGGCTCGTGGCGAAGAACATGGGAAGGATCTGCAACATACTTCCTGAGCATCGAAACGTGAAACACATTATGAACTCTGTCAAGATCTGGAGGTAGGGCTAATCTGTAGGCTCTGTCACCAACTCTGTCCAAAATCTCGAATGGACCAATAAATCTAGGACTCAACTTGCCCTTCTTGCCAAATCTTATCACACCCTTGAGAGGTGCTATCTTCAGAAATACATGGTCGCCAACCTCGAACTGCAAAGGTCTACGACGAACATCTGCATAGCTCTTCTGTCTGGACTGGGCAGTCTTCATCCTTTCTCTGATAACAGCAACAACATCGGCAGTCTGCTGGACCAACTCTGGTCCCAACATCTTCCTCTCACCAACCTCGTCCCAATACAAGGGAGATCTGCACTTCCTGCCATAAAGTGCCTCATACGGTGCCATGCCAATCGTCGCCTGGTAGCTATTATTATAAGTAAACTCAACCAAAGGCAACAAAGAATCCCAGCTACCTGGAAAGTCTATCGTACAAGCTCTGAGCATATCCTCAAGAATCTGAATGACTCTCTCTGACTGACCATCGCTCTGAGGATGATAGGCTGTACTGAACGCTAACCGCGAACCCATAGCTCTGTGCAAACTCTTCCAAAACTCTGAAGTAAATCTAGGGTCACGATCAGACACGATCGACACAGGGACACCATGAAGTCTAACAATCTCTGCAATATAATCCTCGGCATACTGGTTCATCGAATACGTCGTCTTGACTGGAAGAAAGTGCGCTGACTTAGTCAATCTATCAACGATAACCCAAATAGAATTGAAACCTCTCTGCACTCTGGGAAGACCAGTCACGAAATCCATCGAAATATGCTCCCACTTCCACTGAGGAATCGGCAACGACAACAATGTCCCAGCAGGTCTCTGGTGCTCAATCTTCACCTGCTGACAAGTAAGGCACTGAGAAATGAACACGGCAACATCCTTCTTCATACCTGGCCACCAGTAGAGTCGACGAAGATCCTGATACATCTTCGTACTGCCTGGATGAATCGAATACGGCGCGGTATGAGCCTCTGTCAGAATATCTCTACGAATATCATCGCCAACAGGAACACAAATACGACCTCTGAAAGTCACCAAACCATCACCATTCAAGGCGAACTCTGAATTACCTCTAATCTCTGCTCTATCTCTCAACTCTGTCAACTGAACATCAGTCGACTGCTCTCTACGAATCCTGTCCGTCAAAGAAGATCGAATAACCAACGCTGAAAGACGAGCAATGGTGCCTGGAATCACCAGATCAATCTCCTCTCTCTGCAAATCCATCAGCAATGGTCTCTGAATCAAAGAACTCAATGAAGCACTCGACTTGCGGCTTAAAGCATCAGCCACAACATTCGCCTTCCCTGGGTGATAACTGATAGTCACATCGTAGTCTTTGACCAGCTCTAACCACCTCCTCTGCCGCATATTGAGCTCTCTCTGAGAAAACAGATACTTCAAACTCTTGTGGTCTGTGAAGATCTCACACTTTTCGCCATACAAGTAATGTCTCCAAATCTTCAGGGCGAAAACCACAGCTGCCAACTCTAAATCATGCGTCGGATAATTCTTCTCATAATCCTTCAATTGGCGAGAAGCATAGGCAATGACCTTACCTCTCTGCATCAACACTGCACCGAGACCCTTCTTCGACGCATCGGTAAAGACAACAAAGTCCTCTGAACCACAAGGCAAAGAAAGAACAGGAGCCGTCGTCAATCTATCCTTCAACTCCTGAAATGCACTCTGGCAATCTATAGACCACTCGAACTTCACAGTCTTCCTTGTCAGATTGGACAATGGCAGGGCAATCTTGGAAAAATCCGAAATGAAACGACGATAATAACCCGCCAAACCAAGGAAACTGCGTACCTCTGAAACAGTCGTAGGAATAGGCCAACTCTGAATCGCCTCTATCTTCATCGGATCAACAGCAATGCCATCACTCGAAACGACATGGCCTAGGAAAGAAATCTGATCTAGCCAAAACTCACACTTCTTCAACTTGGCAAACAACCTCTTCTCTCGCAACAACTGAAGAACAACTCTGAGATGCTCAGCATGAAGCTCTCTGGTCTTGGAATAGATCAGGATATCGTCGATAAAGACAATGACGAAGCTATCCAAAAACGGCTTGAACACACGGTTCATCAGGTCCATGAAAACAGAAGGGGCATTGGTCAAACCAAAAGACATCACGAGAAACTCATAGTGACCATACCTGGTCCTGAAAGCCGTCTTAGGGATATCAGACTCCCTAACCTTCAACTGATAGTAGCCAGACCGAAGATCAATCTTCGAGAAAACAGTGGCACCCTGGAGTTGGTCAAATAGATCGTCAATCCGTGGCAACGGATACTTGTTCTTGATTGTCACTTTGTTGAGCTCTCTGTAATCGATACACAGACGCAAAGAACCATCTTTCTTCTTAACAAATAGAACCGGAGCTCCCCAAGGCGAAGAACTCGGACGAATGAAACCCTTATCTAGAAGATCCTGCAACTGCGTCTTCAACTCTTTCATCTCGGTAGGAGCCATCCTATACGGAGCCTTAGAAATAGGAACCGTACCTGGAGCAAGATCAATGACAAACTCTACATCCCTATCCGGCGGCAAACCCGGAACATCATCCTCAAACACATCAGCAAACTCTCTCACCACATCAATATCATCAACATTCAAATTAATCAGTCTATCAACATCCACAACAGATGCCAGAAAAACATCACAACCTCTACACAATAGCCTCTCAGCATCAAGACACGAAATAAAAGGAAGGACCAGCGAAGTACCTGAGCTGGCGAGAACTCCTCCCTGGCCATCATCTGCAAAAGTCACCGTCTTAGCAACGCAATCGATAACAGCACGATAGGTCGACAGCCAATCCATGCCAAGAATAACATCAAAGGCAACCATCGGGATCACAATCAAATCAGCAAAGACCTCTCGATCAACAAAACGAACGGGGCACGCATACACTATGGAAGTCGGGCACAAAACATCTCCCGAAGGCAAAACAACACTAAGCTGAAGGGGAATAACAGAAGGAACTATACCCAAAGATCTCAAAAACAATTCAGACATAAAAGAATGAGTAGCACCAGTATCAATCAAAGTAGTAGCTACTCTGCCTGAAATTAAAATGGAACTAGAGATTACAGAAGAATTACGATTAATACCTTCCTTAGTCATCGAAAAGATACGACCCTGCACTTTCTCCTGGCTAGCTCCCCTAGGACAATCTCTGGAAATATGGCCTGGCATGCCACAACGATAACAAGAACGAGAGCCAAATCTACACTCTCCACGATGGGGTCTGCGACACTTGGGACACAAAGATCTCTCAGAATCAGACGGAGCAACTGGCGCTGACGGTGGCCTAGGACTCTGATCCACCTTGCCCTTCCCCTTGAATCGATCTCTGCCACGCTGACCTGAACTCTGGCCTCTTTGAACACTAGCCTGGTGCCTCGCCTGCCTCTCCCTGGCGATATCCTTCTCGTCCTGCTCTGCTAGCAACGCCTTGGACACAATCTCCTTGAAAGTCACAGCCTTGGACATATTGATATCACGCCTGATCTCCGCTCTAAGGCCTCGAATGAAGTGAGCACCTTTATCTTTATCACTGGTAGCAATGTACGGAGCAAAAAGGCAACCCTCCTCGAACCTGAGAATATACTCATCCACATTCAAGCTCCCCTGACGAAGCTCCAAGAACTCTGTGACCTTCCTCGCTCGCAGTGCATCAGGAAAGTACTTGTCGTAGAACAGCTCAGTAAACTCAGACCACTTCAAAGTAGAAACATCAATGCCAACCTTGGTCGCATTCCACCACAAACGTGCAGCTTTAATCAGCATAAAAACAGCACAACTGATACGATCTCTGTCCTCATAGTGGAGATGATCGAAAATCGCCTCTAAAGCCTTGACCCACTCTACTGCAGCTAAAGGATCGGAGCTGCCTGGAAACTCGGGTGGATCCATCCTCTTAAACGCAGAAAAGATAGCATCAGAACCAACTGCAGCTGGAGCAACCTGCCCTCTACCTTGGCCTCTGCCCTGGCCTGTTCCTTGCAGTCTAAGCAACTGCTGGATCTGCTCACTGTGAACCTTAGCCTGCTCCTTCAGTAACTTGCCGAACTCGTCGACAACTCTCGAGGACGAACTATCCTCCTCCTCTGACGCCTTACGCTTAGGAGGCATCCTATACTCTACAATGCTCACAAGACACCAATCAATACATAACAATAGATAGATGCAAAGAAAACATACCCGGACAGTTGAAAGTAGACGAAGTCATATGCATTGGTCCGAAGAACACCGCTCTGATACCACTAAATGTGACACCCCGATCCTCTTTTAAAATAAATACGCAGCGGAAATAAAATTTTCTCTTTTCAAAATATACGGAAGGAGTTTCAAAATACATTTCTTCAAATATCTTTACAAAATAAATACATGATCATTTAAATGACATAACAAAAACAAACACCATTCCTATGATCATGCCAAAATCCTCCTTCCACGGTGTATGCATATGACCCCCAATCCACAGTCAACGTCCCGGGGCACCACTCTGATCTGCATCACATGAAATAACTGAAATGAGAATAAATCTCAGCAAGTGGAACTCTTATATAATAATAAACAATAATCTCTGTAAAACATCTCTTTGAAATCATAAATACCATCAACTCTGAACTGTAAACTCTGAATATCAATAACATAGCAATAGCATAAAAAATATGATGGTATTTCTCTTTTGCTCTGGGGATTGATATCAATAGTATCTCTGCTCTGGGTTGCTCGTATCCCAAATCGATATAAATACCGATAACTCTGAGGGATATAAGCCTCTGGGCGATGATCATCTAATATTGCATGCAATCTCTGACTATGTATTTATCAATCCGAAAACATTTAAACTCTTCTCTGGTTTTAACAATCACTTTAAACTCTATATTATTTCTTTTATTCCCTTTCAACAAAATGAGACCTACAATGTCTCTACTATATATAGCAATACATACTATGGATCAAATGGAAGGGAATAACACAATAAACTCTTTGAAACACATACATATATAATCATGTGAGCAAAAAGGAATGAAATTCCACTTACAAACCACAACAACACCTCAACTTAGCTCTTGATCACCACCTACAACAAATAATCCACAAATAACACCAATATCAACTAAATATCCAAGATTACAAGCTAAATAATCCATAAATCCACATAAACAACCAACCTAAACAACTCTTAATTTACAACCTTAACAGAATCGCACCAAAAACTTACCCAAGCTTCCTAGCACCAAGGAGAATGTCGAACTCAAGTCGAAATTCCAAACAAACGCTTGAATCGAAGATAGGAAGTGAAAGAAGTGATGAAAAACCCTAAAAATGGAGAGAAATGTCGAGAATGAAGGAGAGAAGAAAGGAAAAGCATGGCCAACCACTCCAAAAAGTAGCTTAAAAACTCGACCATACCTTCACCGCGGGTGCGCCAACACAAGGACCGCGGGTGCGCTATGGTTACGGCAATCTCAAAAATTCTGGAACACTAACACCGCGGGTGCGGCACTGCAAGCAGCGCGGGTGCGGTCTCTACCGCGGGGGCGGTCACTACATCACCGCGGGTGCGGTGTGCTCACGGCAAAGCACTATTCCCATGCAACTAAAATCGAACCGAAACGCTGAAACGAACAACCAACATCAACTAATACCTCAAGACAATAAAACTAACAATACTATAGCCCAAAAATACAACTCTGAACATCTAATCAAATATCCCAAATAACAAACGAAACTTAAATCGTACCGTACACCGGGCTCGGCTATTACAGTATTCCTATATCGAATTCCGTAATAGAAGAATTCCAACCCCTTTACTCGATATAACCAAATATGGTGTTCCTATATCGAATTCCGTAATGAATTCCATTACTCGATATAACCATACATCCAGTGTCCTGACCTATCCGTCATGGACTGTAGCTCTATCGCTAGCATCCTATCTTGTGACATCGTGCAATGTGCCGTGGCGATACCACCACTATCCGGCACGGTGTGTCACAAGACAGTTCGACTAATACCTGTTGTCTAAATATCAAGAGAACAAGTATATTAATCAAATAAATGCAAATATCAATGCAATAAATAAAGTATGTGATTTAGGGAAACCCAAGTCCAAGCCGACTCAAGTCCATCTCCCAATACCACATTGACTTATACCTTTCTTTGCAGTCTCGGTTTCCCGCTCAGTCAAAGTCCTGACCTCAAGGCCTGTCTGGTACTGACAATATCAACAGTCTCATATCAATATACCAGTCAATTCCATAATAATCTAGTCAATCTGGATTTAATTCAAAATCAACGGTATAACGGTACAATTCCAATATCCCCGTCTATACCAATTTACTAGATAATAGTTACAATCTATAACCCATATCCAATACAATCTATAATCAATCCATAATCCAAATCGGTCCGGTATCAACTGATTATTATCAGAAAATCACAACAATTCCATAATCAGTCTATTTCTTAATCTGACTTCGATTCTATGATGTCTACTATGTCAAGAACAACATATATGAGTTCCATTCAATTCTGACAATACCATAATTTCAAAGCATGTCAAAACGTAGCAAAACTTACGTCAAAGTGTAGCCTACGTCGATAGGAACTCGGTACCGAAGTCAGAATCAAAATCAGACGGACGGATTGATCGCACGATTGAAATTGAAATCAAGAACAACGTTTCCTCCCCAACTCTTTTTCTTTCCTTTTCTTGTTTCTGAGGCAACGATTGTATATATATATATATATATACCCGACATGCAGCCAAGCAAGTGGCTCGCCCTTGGCCAACCACGTCTCTCGCTCGGGCGGACATAAGTTTCCGCCCGGGCGAGTAACTCTCGGCCCTCGCAATTCAAGCAGTCTCGCTCGGGCGAGCACAAACTTCCGCCCGAGCGAGTAACTCTCGGCCCTCTTTCAGAATTCCGTCTCGCTCGAGCGGACAAAAACTTCCGCCCGGGCGAGACACTTTCGGCCCACCTCTTGGCTCTTCCTATTTCTTGGTCCGGGTTATAATCGTGTCCACTAATAATCAATAATCTCAGATTAACATGATACAAAATCTTGGGCATTACATCTACTGTAAGTCCGGAATCACCACGCTAACTCGTCTTCTCTCATCGTCATCTCGACCCTGATCCAGCCCCACCTGTTGTCATGCACACATACAAAACAAGACAACAGCCGGATAACTCCGGTGAGAATAAATCCCAGTATAAAACATGGTACGCATGTATATAAACAAACTAATTCATAAAACATGCCATCATGTATAAAAACAATATATTTCATAATCTATGAAATTAAATCAAATAAGCATGCGACTCAAATCAGATAAACATGCATAAAACAATCTAAATCATACAAACATGCTATCATGCCTGAAAGCAATAACGATGGGCCCCATGATCTAGGAACCACATCCATATAAGCATGCAGTCCTAATCAAATCATGTCTAGACTTGACTCGACTAGAACTCTAGGGATCCCGTGATGAATAAGACGTCAATGCCTGTTACCTACTCAACCGATCGTGGTAACCGTACGTCTTATTCCTAGACTTCGGTTCGAGCTGTATCAACGGCTGAAATAGGAGTAATACCTGCTCCTAAGTTGAGATACACCGAACGTCTAGAAGTCTGACAATGACTGTCAAGACTTTCCTATCTTAAATGCAATGAATAATAATCTGTAAACAAAGCATAATCATATTCATATCTGAATATGGCAATAATCTCATACATTTGAATAAAATGCTAAAATCAAAGCATAAACAAGAATATAGTATGTGATTTATTGGGCAACTCAAGGATAGTCTCGATTGAGTTGTTTCTTCCCGAATATCACATGAATTATACCTTTGTCGTCCCGGTCTGACGAAGACGATGACCTGTATTCAACTCTGTCCATCTCGAATCTGAAATGACAATATCGAATACTCTGTATCAATGAATAACTCAATACATAATCTGTTCTGACCAATACGCAAATCAGTACATAATCTGATCAATATCTGAACAATATACAATCTAACTCATGTCATCGACACTACAATCCAATCTGAATAATTACGGAATATGATCCATCTCAATCAATACTGAATCTGATCAATATAAATCAACTGATGTTTCGACGGCATAATAATACAATCTCGATAACCCCGTCAGTCTAAACATCACAAATATAATACCAGACTGCGAAATCAATACTGATACAAATGATAATCTTAATAACCATACGAATCTGATACAAAATCTCAGTCAAATCAACTCTGAAAATCACAACAAATACAGAAACAATCTGTTCTTCAATCTGACTTCAATTATACGATGTCTACGATAGCAGAAACACCATATCTGAATCATATTCAATTTTAACAACATCATAAAATCAAATCTTGTCTAAACGTAATAAAACTTACGTCCAGTTGTAGCCTGCGTTGATACAAACACGGTACCGAAGTCGGATTCCAATTCAGATAGATGAATCGCTCATAAATCCAATTTTAAAATGAAGAATAACGCTTTCCCCCTAATCTCTCGATTCTTGAATGAAATCTAAGGAGAACTCGATTCTTACATACATATATATATACATTTCATGCATGCAAGGCAAGTGGCGGAGTGCATGTTCTGCACGTTTCGCGCATATGCGCGCACAAAGTCGCGCATATGCGCCAGTTACTCGAACTAGCACTTTTCCTTCTCGCGCATATGCGCCAATCTGTCCGCGCATATGCGCCAACCCTTCTGTCCCTTCCGCGCATATGCGCCACTAATCTCGCGCATATGCGCCAAGGCTTCTGGACCTTCCGCGCATATGCGCCACTAATCTCGCGCATATGCGCCAAGGCTTCTGGAGGTGTCGCGCATATGCGCGCATGTCTTCGCGCATGTGCGCCAACCTTACTGTGATTCTCGCGCATGTGTGCCAATCTTGATCGCGGATGTGCGCCAACACATAAATTTGCACACATAATTTACACCTTTCTTATGTGTTCTAGTCCGCTCCGTTCCGTCTATAATTATCTCAATTACTTCAATAAACATTCCAGATTAATCTCAGATTACTGTAATCATATCCAAATCATTTCAGATTACAATAATTAAATTCTCGGGCATTACAATTGACAACTTCAGTTTGTCCATCCGTTTGAGGATGACAAGTAGTAGATTACTACTTTATTGTGCAAAGTTTAGCCCATAAAGTAATCCATATATAGAATCCCTCCGCTTCTTAGTCCTAGGCAACCCCGAAATAAAGTCCATAGAAATGTCAGTCCAAGTTCTTTTTAAGAATAGCACGCAAAAGTGTTCCCAAAGTTCTATTGACAACTTCAGTTTGTCCATCCGTTTGAGGATGACAAGTAGTAGATTACAACTTTATTGTGCAAAGTTTAGACCATAAAGTAATCCATAAATAGAATCCCTCCCCTTTTTAGTCCTAGGCAACCCCAAAATAAAGTCCATAGAAATGTCAGTCCAAGTTCTTTTTAAGAATAGCACGCAAAAGTGTTCCCAAAGTTCTATTTACAACTTCAGTTTGTCCATCCGTTTGAGGATGACAAGTAGTTGAAAACAACAATTTTGTGCCAAGTTTTTCCCATAAAGTATTCCAAAAATAGAATCCCTCCCCTTCTTAGTCCTAGGCTACCCCAAAATAAAGTCCATAGAAATGTCAATCCAAGTTCTATTAAGAATAGCACGCAAAAGTGTTCCCAAAGTTCTATTTACAACTTCAGTTTGTCCATCCGTTTGAGGATGACAAGTAGTAGATTACAACTTTATTGTGCAAAGTTTAGCTCATAAAGTAATCCAAAATAGAATGCCTCCCCTTCTTAGTCCTAGGCAACCCCGAAATAAAGTCCATAGAAATGTCAGTCCAAGTTCTTTTTAAGAATAGCACGCAAAAGTGTTCCCAAAGTTCTATTGACAACTTCAGTTTGTCCATCCGTTTGAGGAGGACAAGTAGTAGATTACAACTTTATTGTGCAAAGTTTAGACCATAAAGTAATCCATAAATAGAATCCCTCCCCTTCTTAGTCCTAGGCAACCCCCAAATAAAGTCCATAGAAATGTCAGTCCAAGTTCTTTTTAAGAATAGCACGCAAAAGTGTTCCCAAAGTTCTATCGACAACTTCAGTTTGTCCATCCGTTTGAGGATGACAAGTAGTAGATTACAACTTTATTGTGCAAAGTTTAGCCCATAAAGTAATCCATAAATAGAATCCCTCCCCTTCTTAGTCCTAGGCAACTGTAGTATCCCGATGCCTAATTTGAGTTAATTATTGGATTAATTATATTTCGGTGGATCGGAAGGACCGAACAAGGTTCGGAACGTCCGAACAGGATTCGGATCGTCCGAGCCAGGTGGCTGGACACGTGGAAGGGTTCGGATCGTCCGATCAGGGTTCGGATCGTCCGAGACAGGTGTCTGGACACGTGGAAGGGTTCGGAGCGTCCGATCAGGGTTCGGATCGTCCGAGACAGGTGGCTGGACACGTAGAAGACATGCAAGGTTGGGATCGTCCGAAGTGGGTTCGGATCGTCCGAAGTGTGCTGGATCGGATCTTCCGAAGTGGTTCGGATCGTCCGAACGTTGGCTATAAATAGAGGCGCGAGGCTTCATTTCTTACTCGCCATTTCAGAGCGTTCCAGAGCGTTTTAGTCGTTTCTGATAGGTTTCTAGTGTTTTTCCGAGGTTCAGGCACTAGCAGGGAGCTACTGGTGTTGTAGCGGAGCTGTGCTCTAGTTGGGAGCTAGCGGCATCAGTGGGCGGACTGCGGACGCAAGCGTGAGTCTAGGGCTGATTGTTAGGATCTGCTGGTTAGAGGTACGAAAGTACTATCCGAGATATCCTGGTCGAGTATACATTCTTATATGTGTTGCATGAGTATTTGGTGCATTGATATATGTCATATAATGCATGCTATTATGTCACGTTTATTACTGCATGTTACATTGCATCTTGAGCCGTATCTCTTTTGAGATAGCCTTGCCTTTATTGTTGAGCTGTATCTCTTTCGAGATAAGCTATATCATGTGGGGCCGCTCAGCCCTGTCTTGTGGACGCATGGACACCGAGAGTACACAGTGGCCGACGGGTCCGGAGGGCTTCGGTGATCCGGGACATTTTAGGTCCACGTCTGTTTTTGTAGTGGATGCAGTGACCCAGAGGAGTACCGCGCGGCACTATCCACTTGGCGCCTCTAGACTGAGCATTTTGAGATCTTTTGTGACTCCTGTTTCTTGACTACCTTGGTATCATATCATAGCATGTGCATTTCATATAGGCTTGTATACTCATACTTTTGTACTGTGCGTTCTTATCGCTCACGTCCTCGGTTTTGTTTATCTTGGACACCCCATTCCCACGGGGCAGGCCTCAGGTTGGACAGCTCAGGAGGAGGAGGAGGAGGACGTTGAGTAGCTGGTTGGTTTAGTTCTTCGGTACTTTTTGATTCGATATGGTTGTACCGTATACTTTCATTTTTAGTTCTTTTAAGAATAGCACGCAAAAGTGTTCCCAAAGTTCTATTTACAACTTCAGTTTGTCCATCCGTTTGAGGATGACAAGTAGTAGATTACTACTTTATTGTGCAAAGTTTAGCCCATAAAGTAATCCATAAATAGAATCCCTCCCCTTCTTAGTCCTAGGCAACCCCCAAATAAAGTCCATAGAAATGTCAGTTCAAGTTCTTTTTAAGAATAGCACGCAAAAGTGTTCCCAAAGTTCTATTGACAACTTCAGTTTGTCCATCCGTTTGAGGATGACAAGTAGTAGATTACAACTTTATTGTGCAAAGTTTAGCCCATAAAGTAATCCATAAATAGAATCCCTCCCCTTCTTAGTCCTAGGCAACCCCAAAATAAAGTCCATAGAAATGTCAGTTCAAGTTCTTTTTAAGAATAGTACGCAAAAGTGTTCCCAAAGTTCTATTGACAACTTCAGTTTGTCCATCCGTTTGAGGAGGACAAGTAGTAGATTACAACTTTATTGTGCAAAGTTTAGACCATAAAGTAATCCATAAATAGAATCCCTCCCCTTCTTAGTCCTAGGCAACCCCAAAATAAAGTCCATAAAAATGTCAGTCCAAGTTCTTTTAAGAATAGCACTCAAAAGTGTTCCCAAAGTTCTATTTACAACTTCAGTTTGTCCATCCGTTTGAGGATGACAAGTAGTAGATTACTACTTTATTGTGCAAAGTTTAGCCCATAAAGTAATCCATAAATAGAATCCCTCCCCTTCTTAGTCCTAGGCAACCCCAAAATAAAGTCCATAGAAATGTCACTCCAAGTTCTTTTTAAGAATAGCACGCAAAAGTGTTCCCAAAGTTCTATTGACAACTTCAGTTTGTCCATCCGTTTGAGGATGACAAGTAGTAGATTACAACTTTATTGTGCAAAGTTTAGCCCATAAAGTAATCCATAAATAGAATCCCTCCCCTTCTTAGTCCTAGGCAACCCCAAAATAAAGTCCATAGAAATGTCAGTCCAAGTTCTTTTTAAGAATAGCACGCAAAAGTGTTCCCAAAGTTCTATTGACAACTTCAGTTTGTCCATCCGTTTGAGGATGACAAGTAGTAGATTACTACTTTATTGTGCAAAGTTTAGCCCATAAAGTAATCCATAAATAGAATCCCTCCACTTCTTAGTCCTATGCAACCCCGAAATAAAGTCCATAGAAATGTCAGTCCAAGTTCTTTTTAAGAATAGCACGCAAAAGTGTTCCCAAAGTTCTATTGACAACTTCAGTTTGTCCATCCGTTTGGGGATGACAAGTAGTAGATTACAACTTTATTGTGCAAAGTTTAGACCATAAAGTAATCCATAAATAGAATCCCTCCCCTTCTTAGTCCTAGGCAACCCCAAAATAAAGTCCATAGAAATGTCAGTCCAAGTTCTTTTTAAGAATAGCACGCAAAAGTGTTCCCAAAGTTCTATTGACAACTTCAGTTTGTCCATCCGTTTGAGGAGGACAAGTAGTAGATTACAACTTTATTGTGCAAAGTTTAGACCATAAAGTAATTCATAAATAGAATCCCTCCCCTTCTTAGTCCTAGGCAACCCCGAAATAAAGTCCATAGAAATGTCAGTCCAAGTTCTTTTAAGAATAGTACGCAAAAGTGTTCCCAAAATTCTATTTACAACTTCAGTTTGTCCATCCGTTTGAGGATGACAAGTAGTAGATTACTACTTTATTGTGCAAAGTTTAGCCCATAAAGTAATCCATAAATAGAATCCCTCCCCTTCTTAGTCCTAGGCAACCCCCAAATAAAGTCCATAGAAATGTCAGTCCAAGTTCTTTTTAAGAATAGCACGCAAAAGTGTTCCCAAAGTTCTATTGACAACTTCAGTTTGTCCATCCGTTTGAGGATGACAAGTAGTAGATTACAACTTTATTGTGCAAAGTTTAGCCCATAAAGTAATCCATAAATAGAATCCCTCCCCTTCTTAGTCCTAGGCAACCCCAAAATAAAGTCCATAGAAATGTCAGTCCAAGTTCTTTTTAAGAATAGCACGCAAAAGTGTTCCCAAAGTTCTATTGACAACTTCAGTTTGTCCATCCGTTTGAGGAGGACAAGTAGTAGATTACAACTTTATTGTGCAAAGTTTAGCCCATAAAGTAATCCATAAATAGAATCCCTCCCCTTCTTAGTCCTAGGCAACCCCAAAATAAAGTCCATAGAAATGTCAGTCCAAGTTCTTTTAAGAATAGCACTCAAAAGTGTTCCCAAAGTTCTATTTACAACTTCAGTTTGTCCATCCGTTTGAGGATGACAAGTAGTAGATTACTACTTTATTGTGCAAAGTTTAGCCCATAAAGTAATCCATAAATAGAATCCCTCCCCTTCTTAGTCCTAGGCAACCCCAAAATAAAGTCCATAGAAATGTCACTCCAAGTTCTTTTTAAGAATAGCACGCAAAAGTGTTCCCAAAGTTCTATTGACAACTTCAGTTTGTCCATCCGTTTGAGGATGACAAGTAGTAGATTACAACTTTATTGTGCAAAGTTTAGCCCATAAAGTAATCCATAAATAGAATCCCTCCCCTTCTTAGTCCTAGGCAACCCCAAAATAAAGTCCATAGAAATGTCAGTCCAAGTTCTTTTTAAGAATAGCACGCAAAAGTGTTCCCAAAGTTCTATTGACAACTTCAGTTTGTCCATCCGTTTGAGGATGACAAGTAGTAGATTACTACTTTATTGTGCAAAGTTTAGCCCATAAAGTAATCCATAAATAGAATCCCTCCACTTCTTAGTCCTAGGCAACCCCGAAATAAAGTCCATAGAAATGTCAGTCCAAGTTCTTTTTAAGAATAGCACGCAAAAGTGTTCCCAAAGTTCTATTGACAACTTCAGTTTGTCCATCCGTTTGAGGATGACAAGTAGTAGATTACAACTTTATTGTGCAAAGTTTAGACCATAAAGTAATCCATAAATAGAATCCCTCCCCTTCTTAGTCCTAGGCAACCCCAAAATAAAGTCCATAGAAATGTCAGTCCAAGTTCTTTTTAAGAATAGCACGCAAAAGTGTTCCCAAAGTTCTATTGACAACTTCAGTTTGTCCATCCGTTTGAGGAGGACAAGTAGTAGATTACAACTTTATTGTGCAAAGTTTAGACCATAAAGTAATTAATAAATAGAATCCCTCCCCTTCTTAGTCCTAGGAAACCCCAAAATAAAGTCCATAGAAATGTCAGTCCATGTTCTATTTAAGAATAGCACGCAAAAGTGTTCCCAAAGTTCTATTGACAACTTCAGTTTGTCCATCCGTTTGAGGATGACAAGTAGTAGATTACAACTTTATTGTGCAAAGTTTAGCCCATAAAGTAATCCATAAATAGAATCCCTCCCCTTCTTAGTCCTAGGCAACCCCAAAATAATGTCCATAGAAATGTCAGTCCAAATTCTTTTTAAGAATAGCAAGCAAAAGTGTTCCCAAAGTTCTATTGACAACTTCAGTTTGTCCATCCGTTTGAGGAGGACAAGTAGTAGATTACAACTTTATTGTGCAAAATTTAGACCATATAGTAATCCATAAATAGAATCCCTCCCCTTCTTAGTCCTAGGCAACCCCAAAATAAAGTCCATAGAAATGTCAGTCCAAGTTCTTTTAAGAATAGCACGCAAAAGTTTTCCCAAAATTCTATTTACAACTTCAGTTTGTCCATCCGTTTGAGAATGACAAGTAGTAGATTACTACTTTATTGTGCAAAGTTTAGCCCATAAAGTAATCCATAAATAGAATCCCTCCCCTTCTTAGTCCTAGGCAAGCCCAAAATAAAGTCCATAGAAATGTCACTCCAAGTTCTTTTTAAGAATAGCACGCAAAAGTGTTCCCAAAGTTCTATTGACAACTTCAGTTTGTCCATCCGTTTGAGGATGACAAGTAGTAGATTACAACTTTATTGTGCAAAGTTTAGCCCATAAAGTAATCCATAAATAGAATCCCTCCCCTTCTTAGTCCTAGGCAACCCCAAAATAAAGTCCATAGAAATGTCAGTCCAAGTTCTTTTTAAGAATAGCACGCAAAAGTGTTCCCAAAGTTCTATTGACAACTTCAGTTTGTCCATCCGTTTGAGGAGGACAAGTAGTAGATTACAACTTTATTGTGCAAAGTTTAGACCATAAAGTAATTCATAAATAGAATCCCTCCCCTTCTTAGTCCTAGGCAACCCCAAAATAAAGTCCATAGAAATGTCAGTCCAAGTTCTTTTAAGAATAGCACGCAAAAGTGTTCCCAAAATTCTATTTACAACTTCAGTTTGTCCATCCGTTTGAGGATGACAAGTAGTAGATTACTACTTTATTGTGCAAAGTTTAGCCCATAAAGTAATCCATAAATAGAATCCCTCCCCTTCTTAGTCCTAGGCAACCCCCAAATAAAGTCCATAGAAATGTCAGTCCAAGTTCTTTTTAAGAATAGCACGCAAAAGTGTTCCCAAAGTTCTATTGACAACTTCAGTTTGTCCATCCGTTTGAGGATGACAAGTAGTAGATTACAACTTTATTGTGCAAAGTTTAGCCCATAAAGTAATCCATAAATAGAATCCCTCCCCTTCTTAGTCCTAGGCAACCCCAAAATAAAGTCCATAGAAATGTCAGTCCAAGTTCTTTTTAAGAATAGCACGCAAAAGTGTTCCCAAAGATTTATTGACAACTTCAGTTTGTCCATACGTTTGAGGATGACAAGTAGTAGATTACAACTTTATTGTGTAAAGTTCAGCCCATAAAGTAATCCATAAATAGAATCCCTCCCCTTCTTAGTCCTAGGCAACCCCAAAATAAAGTCCATAGAAATGTCAGTCCAAGTTCTTTTAATAATAGCACGCAAAAGTGTTCCCAAAGTTCTATTTACAGCTTCAGTTTGTCCATCCGTTCGAGGATGACAAGTAGTAGAAAACAACAATTTTGTGCCAAGTTTTTCCCATAAAGTATTCAAAAAATAGAATCCCTCCCCTTCTTAGTCCAATGGCTACCCCAAAATAAAGTCCATAGAAATGTCAGTCCAAGTTCTTTTTAAGAATAGCACGCAAAAGTGTTCCCAAAGTTCTATTGACAACTTCAGTTTGTCCATCCGTTTGAGGATGACAAGTAGTAGATTACTACTTTATTGTGCAAAGTTTAGCCCATAAAGTAATCCATAAATAGAATCCCTCCCCTTCTTAGTCCTAGGCAACCCCGAAATAAAGTCCATAGAAATGTCAGTCCAAGTTCTTTTTAAGAATAGCACGCAAAAGTGTTCCCAAAGTTCTATTGACAACTTCAGTTTGTCCATCCGTTTGAGGATGACGAGTAGTAGATTACAACTTTATTGTGCAAAGTTTAGACCATAAAGTAATCCATAAATAGAATCCCTCCCCTTCTTAGTCCTAGGCAACCCCAAAATAAAGTCCATAGAAATGTCAGTCCAAGTTCTTTTTAAGAATAGCACGCAAAAGTGTTCCCAAAGTTCTATTGACAACTTCAGTTTGTCCATCCGTTTGAGGATGACAAGTAGTAGATTATAACTTTATTGTGCAAAGTTTAGACAATAAAGTAATCCATAAATAGAATCCCTTCCCTTCTTAGTCCTAGGCAACCCCAAAATAAAGTCCATAGAAATGTCACTCCAAGTTCTTTTAAGAATAGCACGCAAAAGTGTTCCCAAAGTTCTATTTACAACTTCAGTTTGTCCATCCGTTTGAGGATGACAAGTAGTAGATTACAACTTTATTGTGCAAAGTTTAGACCATAAAGTAATCCATAAATAGAATCCCTCCCCTTCTTAGTCCTAGGCAACCCCAAAATAAAGTCCATAGAAATGTCAGTCCAAGTTCTTTTTAAGAATAGCACGCAAAAGTGTTCCCAAAGCTCTATTGACAACTTCAGTTTGTCCATCCGTTTGAGGATGACAAGTAGTAGATTACAACTTTATTGTGCAAAGTTTAGCCCATAAAGTAATCCATATATAGAATCCCTCCGCTTCTTAGTCCTAGGCAACCCCGAAATAAAGTCCATAGAAATGTCAGTCCAAGTTCTTTTTAAGAATAGCACGCAAAAGTGTTCCCAAAGTTCTATTGACAACTTCAGTTTGTCCATCCGTTTGAGGATGACAAGTAGTAGATTACAACTTTATTGTGCAAAGTTTAGACCATAAAGTAATCCATAAATAGAATCCCTCCCCTTTTTAGTCCTAGGCAACCCCAAAATAAAGTCTATAGAAATGTCAGTCCAAGTTCTTTTTAAGAATAGCACTCAAAAGTGTTCCCAAAGTTCTATTTACAACTTCAGTTTGTCCATCCGTTTGAGGATGACAAGTAGCAGAAAACAACAATTTTGTGTCAAGTTTTTCCCATAAAGTATTCAAAAAATAGAATCCCTCCCCTTCTTAGTCCTAGGCTACCCCAAAATAAAGTCCATAGAAATGTCAGTCCAAGTTCTTTTTAAGAATAGCACGCAAAAGTGTTCCCAAAGTTCTATTGACAACTTCAGTTTGTCCATCCGTTTGAGGATGACAAGTAGTAGATTACTACTTTATTGTGCAAAGTTTAGCCCATAAAGTAATCCATAAATAGAATCCCTCCCCTTCTTAGTCCTAGGCAACCCCGAAATAAAGTCCATAGAAATGTCAGTCCAAGTTCTTTTTAAGAATAGCACGCAAAAGTGTTCCCAAAGTTCTATTGACAACTTCAGTTTGTCCATCCGTTTGAGGATGACGAGTAGTAGATTACAACTTTATTGTGCAAAGTTTAGACCATAAATGTAGTGCCCAAATTTAATACACGTATAACCCATGCATTCATTTAATTATTAAATCATTTAAATTAATTTTAAATGAGATTTGGCGATGCATGATTTATTTAAATGCATTATTTTAAATTATTTATGTTTATGTGATGCACGTTAAAATGTCTTTTTCGAGTTTCATGTTTCAGGCGATTATTCGAGGCGGGATTGAGGAAGAGACCGGTGACGATTATGACAATTTAAAACATGGTATTTTATTCTAAGTTGAGGATGGGACATTTTTTTTATATAAGTTATTAAGTTTTAATATTTTAAAGCATTATTATGTATTTAGTGATTTAAGAGTTTAAAATTTTAAAATTGGTGTGTGATCATGTTAATTGAAGAGTTTGAGTAAATTATTAGGTGTTAACCTTTAATTAGTAATTAAGTAAATTAAAGCCCCACTATTATACACACACGTTACAATTGGTCTTTTGCATATCAAAACACACGCACACACACTCAAACACACACACCTACACGTATAACACACACACACGTTTCTCTTTTCCCATTTTATCATTTTTAGAAAGAAAATTTTAGGGTTCTTGAGTAGTACAGCAGCCGTCCCATCCCCTTAAAACTCCAGCATGATTTTTGTCGATTTTATTGCAAGAAAACGGTGCCACGTTCGTCCCGGATCATCCTTCGCTCCTTTCTCGCTTCGGTAACGCCGTTCGGTAACGTTCATCGTTAAAAAGGCACGTATAATCTGTTCTTGCTGTGTCGATCAAGTCATATACTGTAGTGCGTTGTTTTTATGCGTAAAAGTTAAGTATGATGATAGTATTTTGAGCGGATCATGAATCGGATCAATTTCGAAGGAAAATTTTTAGATCTAAAACTCGTATTTACTGTTCATGTCAAAACTGCGATTTTTCTGTTCATATTTTGGGAAAACTTACAACGGCAAAAACGTAGAACTCTTCGATACCTTCGATTTTATATATGATTCGAAATTTTTGGACGAAAAATGAGTGAGTTATGATATTTTCCGTGCGACTGCGCAAACTGAAATTTTCAGAAAATTTGTATTGATACGTTTCTTGGAGTTTATTGTTGCAGGCTTCGTTGGGGATCGACGGGTGTTTGTTGCTGCGAATAAGTATATTGGTAAAGATGTTTGGAGTATTTTTGAGGCTTTGTTTCATGTCGTTAGGCACCACGTTGAATTAAGCGTCGTAGGAGGAGAAATTGATATCAAATCCGTTTTGTGTCGTTGTTTGTGAATTGTTACGCTTGGGGTTGAATTTAATGTTCACTCAGGTTTGGCATATTGTTATGATGTTCTATGAATGTCTTGAGGAGTAGTTTTGTAGCCATTGAAGTTGATTAGGGAGAAGAATTTTAGTTGACAGATTTTCACGCAGGTTTCAGCGTTCAGTAGCTATACGGACCCAGGGACGGACCCTGACACGGGGTCCGTGTCCTTGCTTTCCCCTTGGTGCGTCTATACAGTAGGTACACGGACCTGGTTCCGGACCCTTACACGGGGTCCGTGCCCCGTCCCTTCCCGAGTACTCCTATCACAGTATGTACACGGACCCTCACCCGGACCCTCACACGGGGTCCGTGTCTTCGAGTTTCAGTCGATGTCCTCTTCCAGAGCCTACACGGACCCCCATCCGGACCCAAGCACGGGGTCCGTGCCTCCTTCACTTTTTTCGACACGTACTTTACAGTAGGTAGACGGACCCGTACACGGACCCGGGATAGGGGTCCGTGTACACACTGTTTGGGAAAAATATATTTTGATACTTTTAAGTTTGAAGTTATGGCTTAGTGCAAGGATTATTAAGGTCATGTCATGGATAATTATAGAAGGTCCTAAGGTATGATCGAGCTTGAGAGTAGGTATGATTTCTACGTCTAAGTTATGCATGTTAAGCCTTTGAATTCATGTTAGTACGTTGCAGCAACTACCCCGGTCGAAGTCCAACGAATCCCTCAACGCCAAGTAAGTATGTTGACGTGCAAAGAAAATATGTTTAAGTTTTTGAGGTATGCTAAATGTCTTGTGACCATATTATGTTAGGATTGGAAAGCGTTAAATTATGAACGGGGACCAATCCGTCCGTTAAATTATGAACGGGTTAGATCGTGGTTGTGAAGCGTTAAATTATGAACGTGGATCAACTGGCCTGTTAAATTATGAACATGGATCTTATGTATGCGGCAGTGGATACGTCCCTGTCAGCCCAGTACTGTGGTGTGTCTGATCAGGCGTCTATTATGTATGGGTCACTTGCTTTGAAACATGCCTCTACGCAAAATGATGAAGTTATGGATGTTTACGTATGCAGTATGTTTATGAAAGTTTAAGTTATGGCACGTCGAAGTATGTATGTACGTATGTTCAAGTTTTAATGCGCAAGTTCAAGTTTCAAATTATGTATGTCCTATTTTAAAGTTGTATGCGACCTTATTATGTAGTACTCGTTATTCCAGTTTATACGTGTTGAGTCTTTAGACTCACTAGACTTGATCGATGCAGGTGACTATGTTGAGGAGACAGGAGGTGATGACCAAGGGGCAGGCTTGGGCTGAGCGGCAGGCTAAACCCGAGGACCGCAAATTTATGTTTATGCAAATTTTTAAAATACTCTGATGTTTTGATTTGAACGTGAGACGTTTTGAGACAGTTTCTGTTAGCAAAATTTTATTGGTGATGGATGATTGTGAGATTTATTTTATGAATGTTGAGTGACGACCGTAGGAATGTTTCTATTTAAGAAAATTTTTAATTTTTCCGCAAATTTCTAGTAGTGTAGAATACGGTTCGTTACAGTTGGTATCAGAGCGGTGTTCTTGTAAAGGGTTACGCCTACTGCCAGTCGCAAGAAGCTCTCAAAGTCACACCTCAAGTCTGTAAGTTTTAAAGTTTTGAGTTACGCTATGTACTATGCATTAGATCATGATTTCAGCATGTTTATGTTTTAAAGTTCAAATTTTGTGCATCTTATGATATTGGTATTATATTCATGCATGTTGGGTTTACGTGTTTGGTAATTGTTGGAACAGTATGCCTCCTAGACGTATGGTTAACCAGGAAGATAGGACTGAGGACAGGGAGCACCGAGAGGAGGAAAGAGCCAATCCTCCACCTCCACCACCACCTCCAGATATGCAGGCGCAGATGCTTGCAGGCATGACGCAGTTCTTCGCGCAGTTTGCGAGGAACCAGACTGCTGTAGGCCCCGAGGAGAGGCCTAGACCTGAGGCGGTATATGAGAGGTTCCGGAGGATGAGTCCGAAGGAGTTTGCGGGTACCACTGACCCGATGATAGCTGAAGGGTGGATCAAGTCCATCGAAGTGATTTTCGACTTTATGGAGCTGGCAGATGCTGATAGGGTATGTTGTGCCATTTTCTTATTAACTGGGGACGCCAGGCTATGGTGGGAGAGTGCGTCAGTGGCAGTCAATTTACAGGTGCTGCCTTGGAATGGTTTTAAGGAGGTGTTCTACTCCAAGTACTTCACTGAGGAAGTACGAACCCGACTCACCAACGAGTTCATGACGCTGCGGCAAGGAGATAGTAGCGTGGCAGAGTTTGTGAGAAAGTTTGAGCGGGGGTGTCACTTCGTGCCCCTCATTGCGAATGATGCCCAAGCAAAGTTGAGGCATTTTCTGAATGGTCTGCGGCCGATCCTACGCCGTGACGTCCGAGTAGCTGGTCCCATTTCTTATGCAGTCGCCGTATCTAGGGCCTTGGCGGCAGAGCAGGACCAACGAGATATTGAGGCTGACAGGCAGGGCAAGAGGCCCTATCAAGCACCACCGCAGCAGCAGAATCAACGACCCCAGTTTAAGAAGCAGTATCAGGGGCCACCTGGGAAGAAACCGTATCAGGGACCACCTAAGGGCAAGGGTCCCATTCAGCCGCAAGGGGCGCCACAAAGACCAGTTGTTTTTCCCGTGTGTCCTAAATGCAATCGTCAGCACCCGGGACAGTGCTTGTATGGATCAGGCAGGTGCTTCAAGTGTGGAGCTACAGATCATATGCTGAAGGAGTGCCCGCAGTGGAAGCAGCCAACCCAGGGCAGGGTATTCGCCATGCATGCACAGGAGGCGGACCCAGACACTACTTTACTTACCGGTAAACTTTTCTACCTAAGTTCAGTACTATTTGATTTGCATGTGGAATTTTACTCGGGATAAGTAGGATGCTAGTATTGTTTGAGTATATTTGGGTTACTATCTTGTTAGTGTCTTGGGGTATAAGTTGTGTTGTGCTAACGCTTCTCAGGGAATATTTTCATAAAGAGATTAGCTACGACTGCACTGATAGATTCAGGAGCCACACACTCCTTCATATCAGAGACGTTTGCCAATCATTTAGACCTCAAGTCCATTGGCCTAGACGTGAATTTTTCGGTAGTAGTCCCATCAAGGGAAGAGCTGTTAGCTACCAGTGTGGTCAGAGATATCGACCTAGAACTGCATGGCCACCTAGTGTATGCAGATTTAATCATATTGCCGATGCCAGAATTCGACATTATCTTGGGCATGGACTGGCTGACTAAGAATAGAGTTCTGATAGATTTTCAGAAGAGGTCAGTTTTAGTTAGACCGTCGGGCATGGAGCAATTTATTTTTGAGCCAGCCAGATGGAGAAGCTTTCCTCGCATGATTTCATGCATGCAGGCGAGGAGTTTGATCTCCAAGGGATGTCAGGCCTTTTTGGCTAGTATTATTTCAGCGCCTGACGTGCCCACTCCATCTCTGTTAGAGGTACCTGTAGTCGAAGAATTTCCAGACGTCTTTCCTGATGACGTCACCGGCCTTCCACCAGAGAGAGAGGTGGAGTTTGCAATCGATCTCGTGCCAGGCACAGCGCCAATCTCTAAGGCGCCATACAGGTTAGCTCCAGCTGAGATGTTAGAGCTCAAGCAGCAGATTCAAGAGCTCCTCGACAAAGGCTTTATCCGCCCCAGTTTCTCACCGTGGGGCGCACCAGTGCTCTTTGTGAAGAAGAAGGATGGGAGCATGAGGTTGTGCATCGATTACCGTGAACTAAACAAGGTAACGATCAAGAACAAATACCCGTTGCCTAGAATCGAAGACTTGTTCGATCAGTTGCAGGGAGCTACCGTGTTCTCTAAGATAGATCTTCGATCAGGGTATCATCAGCTGAAAGTTAAGGATGCAGATGTTCATAAGACAGCTTTCAGGACCAGATACGGGCATTACGAGTTCTTAGTAATGCCGTTTGGATTGACCAACGCCCCAGCAATTTTCATGGATCTCATGAACCGAGTATTTCAGCCGTTCCTCGATCAATTTGTCATAGTATTCATTGACGACATTCTTATTTACTCGAAGAGCCATGAGGAGCACAACCAGCATTTGATGACAGTTTTGTAGACCTTGCAGAGTCGCAAGTTATTTGCGAAGTTCAGTAAGTGTGAATTTTGGCTGCAGAAAGTTGCATTTTTGGGACATATAGTATCCAGCAGTGGTATTGAGGTGGACCCATCGAATGTAGCAGCCGTTAAGGAATGGGTTGAGCCAAAGAACGCATCAGAAATCCGCAGCTTTTTGGGTTTAGCGGGCTACTACCGTAAGTTTATTAAGGGATTTTCGTCCATAGCAGTGCCGCTCACCTCACTAACCAAGAAATATGCAAAGTTTGTGTGGAGCGAGGAATGCCAGAAGAGCTTCGACACCTTGAAGCAAGCTCTTATTTCAGCGCCAGTGCTAGCCATGCCGACAGGGCAAGGCGAGTTTGTACTTTATACCGATGCATCTAAGCTCGGATTAGGCGCAGTGTTGATGCAGCAAGGTCGGGTCATAGCTTATGCTTCCAGACAGTTAAAGGTGCATGAGAAGAACTACCCGACTCACGATTTGGAATTAGCCGCCGTTGTCTTTGCATTGAAAATTTGGAGACACTACCTATACGGCGAGAAATGCCAGATCTTCACCGACCACAAGAGTCTCAAATATTTCTTCACGCAGAAAGAGTTGAATATGAGACAGAGACGGTGGCTAGAACTTGTGAAATATTACGACTGCGAGATTAGCTACCATCCGGGAAAAGCTAATGTTGTCGCAGACGCCTTGAGCAGAAAAGTGGCAGTGGTAGCTCAGCTGACAGCTCAGAGACCACTACAGTCGGAGATTCAGAAGTTTGGTCTAGAGATTTATCGTGATGGCAAGGCTCCTAGGCTGTCTAATCTGACAGTCAAATCTGATTTGCTAGACAGAATCCGAGCAGGTCAGCCTTCAGATGAGCAGTTACAGAAATGGAGACTGAAAGACGAAGCCAAGGGCAGTGTGCTGTACACAGTTTCAGACGGCATTGTGAGATACAGAGGTAGAATGTGGGTGCCTAGTGTTGGTTCGATCAGACAGGATATTTTGACAGAGGCACACGCATCTCCGTATTCCATTCACCCAGGAGGCACCAAGATGTACAAAGACCTTCAGTTATTGTATTGGTGGCCAGGGATGAAGCGAGACATCCGTAGGTTCGTATCAGAATGTCTCACTTGTCAGCAAGTAAAAGCTGAACATCAGAGACCAGCAGGGTTGGTAAAGTCACTCCCCATCCCCGAGTGGAAGTGGGAGAACATTACTATGGATTTTGTAGTTGGGTTGCCGAGATCAGTCAGAGGATCGAATTCCATTTGGGTTATAGTAGACCGACTCACTAAGTCAGCGCATTTTCTGCCAGTGAAGACGACTTTCTCCATGACGCAGTATGCGGATCTTTATATCCACGAGATCGTCCGATTACATGGTTTCCCAGTCTCTATTGTGTCCGACAGGGACCCGAGGTTTACATCGTCCTTCTGGAAGAGCTTACATGCAGCCATGGGGACGAAGTTGCTTTTCAGTACAGCTTTTCACCCGCAGACAGATGGCCAGTCTGAGCGAGTGATTCAGGTTTTAGAGGACTTGCTAAGAGCTTGCATGATTGATTTTCAGGGAACTTGGGAGTCTAGACTACCTCTAGTGGAGTTCACATACAACAACAGCTTCCAAGCATCTATTGGTATGGCTCCCTATGAGGCGTTGTACGGGAGGAAGTGCAGATCACCAGTTCATTGGGATGAAGTTGGTGAGAGGACAGAACTTGGCCCAGAAATAGTTCAGCAGACTGCAGACGTGGTGGTCAAAATTCGTGATAGAATGAAGACCGCCCAGAGCCGTCAGAAGAGCTATGCAGATAAAAGAAGGAGAGATCTCGAGTTTGCCGTAGGAGATCACGTTTTTATCAAGATAGCACCTATGAAGGGTGTTATGAGATTTGGAAAGAGAGGCAAGTTGAGTCCGAGGTTCATTGGACCGTTTGAGATCTTGGACAGAGTTGGGACGCTAGCGTATCGTGTAGCCCTCCCGCCGAATCTGGCCGGGGTGCACAATGTGTTCCATGTCTCGATGCTAAGAAAATATTTGGCTAATCCTTCTCATGTTCTGAGTTATGAGCCGCTGCAGTTGACTCCAGACCTGTCTTACGAGGAGAAACCAGTCCAAATCCTAGACAGACAGGAGCGCAGACTTCGGAACAAGACGACTAAGTTGGTCAAAGTTCAATGGCTGAATCAATCGGTGGAAGAAGCCACTTGGGAGTCAGAGGCCGACATGAGACTTCGCTACCCGGAGTTGTTCGGTAAGACTTAATTTCGAGGACGAAATTTTTTTAAGTGGGGGAGGAACTGTAGTGCCCAAATTTAATACACGTATAACCCATGCATTCATTTAATTATTAAATCATTTAAATTAATTTTAAATGAGATTTGGCGATGCATGATTTATTTAAATGCATTATTTTAAATTATTTATGTTTATGTGATGCACGTTAAAATGTCTTTTTCGAGTTTCATGTTTCAGGCGATTATTCGAGGCGGGATTGAGGAAGAGACCGGTGACGATTATGACAATTTAAAACATGGTATTTTATTCTAAGTTGAGGATGGGACATTTTTTTTATATAAGTTATTAAGTTTTAATATTTTAAAGCATTATTATGTATTTAGTGATTTAAGAGTTTAAAATTTTAAAATTGGTGTGTGATCATGTTAATTGAAGAGTTTGAGTAAATTATTAGGTGTTAACCTTTAATTAGTAATTAAGTAAATTAAAGCCCCACTATTATACACACACGTTACAATTGGTCTTTTGCATATCAAAACACACGCACACACACTCAAACACACACACCTACATGTATAACACACACACACGTTTCTCTTTTCCCATTTTATCATTTTTAGAAAGAAAATTTTAGGGTTCTTGAGTAGTACAGCAGCCGTCCCATCCCGTTAAAACTCCAGCAAGATTTTTGTCGATTTTATTGCAAGAAAACGGTGCCACGTTCGTCCCGGATCATCCTTCGCTCCTTTCTCGCTTCGGTAACGCCGTTCGGTAACGTTCATCGTTAAAAAGGCACGTATAATCTGTTCTTGCTGTGTCGATCAAGTCATATACTGTAGTGCGTTGTTTTTATGCGTAAAAGTTAAGTATGATGATAGTATTTTGAGCGGATCATGAATCGGATCAATTTCGAAGGAAAATTTTTAGATCTAAAACTCGTATTTACTGTTCATGTCAAAACTGCGATTTTTCTGTTCATATTTTGGGAAAACTTTCAACGGCAAAAACGTAGAACTCTTCGATACCTTCGATTTGATATATGATTCGAAATTTTTGGACGAAAAATGAGTGAGTTATGATATTTTCCGTGCGACTGCGCAAACTGAAATTTTCAGAAAATTTGTATTGATACGTTTCTTGGAGTTTATTGTTGCAGGCTTCGTTGGGGATCGACGGGTGTTTGTTGCTGCGAATAAGTATATTGGTAAAGATGTTTGGAGTATTTTGAGGCTTTGTTTCATGTCGTTAGGCACCACGTTGAATTAAGCGTCGTAGGAGGAGAAATTGATATCAAATCCGTTTTGTGTCGTTGGTTGTGAATTGTTACGCTTGGGGTTGAATTTAATGTTCACTCAGGTTTGGCATATTGTTATGATGTTCTATGAATGTCTTGAGGAGTAGTTTTGTAGCCATTGAAGTTGATTAGGGAGAAGAATTTTAGTTGACAGATTTTCACGCAGGTTTCAGCGTTCAGTAGCTATACGGACCCAGGGACGGACCCTGACACGGGGTCCGTGTCCTTGCTTTCCCCTTGGTGCGTCTATACAGTAGGTACACGGACCTGGTTCCGGACCCTTACACGGGGTCCGTGCCCCGTCCCTTCCCGAGTACTCCTATCACAGTATGTACACGGACCCTCACCCGGACCCTCACACGGGGTCCGTGTCTTCGAGTTTCAGTCGATGTCCTCTTCCAGAGCCTACACGGACCCCCATCCGAACCCAAGCACGGGGTCCGTGCCTCCTTCACTTTTTTCGACACGTACTTTACAGTAGGTAGACGGACCCGTACACGGACCCGGGATAGGGGTCCGTGTACACACTGTTTGGGAAAAATATATTTTGATACTTTTAAGTTTGAAGTTATGGCTTAGTGCAAGGATTATTAAGGTCATGTCATGGATAATTATAGAAGGTCCTAAGGTATGATCGAGCTTGAGAGTAGGTATGATTTCTACGTCTAAGTTATGCATGTTAAGCCTTTGAATTCATGTTAGTACGTTGCAGCAACTACCCCGGTCGAAGTCCAACGAATCCCTCAACGCCAAGTAAGTATGTTGACGTGCAAAGAAAATATGTTTAAGTTTTTGAGGTATGCTAAATGTCTTGTGACCATATTATGTTAGGATTGGAAAGCGTTAAATTATGAACGGGGACCAATCCGCCCGTTAAATTATGAACGGGTTAGATCGTGGTTGTGAAGCGTTAAATTATGAACGTGGATCAACTGGCCTGTTAAATTATGAACAGGGATCTTATGTATGCGGCAGTGGATACGTCCCTGTCAGCCCAGTACTGTGGTGTGTCTGATCAGGCGTCTATTATGTATGGGTCACTTGCTTTGAAACATGCCTCTACGCAAAATGATGAAGTTATGGATGTTTACGTATGCAGTATGTTTATGAAAGTTTAAGTTATGGCACGTCGAAGTATGTATGTACGTATGTTCAAGTTTTAATGCGCAAGTTCAAGTTTCAAATTATGTATGTCCTATTTTAAAGTTGTATGCGACCTTATTATGTAGTACTCGTTATTCCAGTTTATACGTGTTGAGTCTTTAGACTCACTAGACTTGATCGATGCAGGTGACTATGTTGAGGAGACAGGAGGTGATGACCAAGGGGCAGGCTTGGGCTGAGCGGCAGGCTAAACCCGAGGACCGCAAATTTATGTTTATGCAAATTTTTAAAATACTCTGATGTTTTGATTTGAACGTGAGACGTTTTGAGACAGTTTCTGTTAGCAAAATTTTATTGGTGATGGATGATTGTGAGATTTATTTTATGAATGTTGAGTGACGACCGTAGGAATGTTTCTATTTAAGAAAATTTTTAATTTTTCCGCAAATTTCTAGTAGTGTAGAATACGGTTCGTTACAATAAAGTAATCCATAAATAGAATCCCTCCCCTTCTTAGTCCTAGGCAACCCCAAAATAAAGTCCATAGAAATGTCAGTCCAAGTTCTTTTTAAGAATAGCACGCAAAAGTGTTCCCAAAGTTCTATTGACAACTTCAGTTTGTCCATCCGTTTGAGGATGACAAGTAGTAGATTACAACTTTATTGTGCAAAGTTTAGCCCATAAAGTAATCCATAAATAGAATCACTCCCCTTCTTAGTCCTAGGCAACCCCAAAATAAAGTCCATAGAAATGTCACTCCAAGTTCTTTTAAGAATAGCACGCAAAAGTGTTCCCAAAGTTCTATTTACAACTTCAGTTTGTCCATCCGTTTGAGGATGACAAGTAGTAGATTACAACTTTATTGTGCAAAGTTTAGACCATAAAGTAATCCATAAATAGAATCCCTCCCCTTTTTAGTCTTAGGCAACCCCAAAATAAAGTCCATAGAAATGTCAGTCCAAGTTCTTTTTAAGAATAGCACGCAAAAGTGTTCCCAAAGTTCTATTTACAACTTCAGTTTGTCCATCCGTTTGAGGATGACAAGTAGTAGAAAACAACAATTTTGTGCCAAGTTTTTCGCATAAAGTATTCCAAAAATAGAATCCCTCCACTTCTTAGTCCTAGGCAACCCCGAAACAAAGTCCATAGAAATGTCAGTCCAAGTTCTTTTTAAGAATAGCACGCAAAAGTGTTCCCAAAGTTCTATTGACAACTTCAGTTTGTCCATCCGTTTGAGGATGACAAGTAGTAGATTACAACTTTATTGTGCAAAGTTTAGACCATAAAGTAATCCATAAATAGAATCCCTCCCCTTCTTAGTCCTAGGCAACCCCAAAATAAAGTCCATAGAAATGTCAGTCCAAGTTCTTTTTAAGAATAGCACGCAAAAGTGTTCCCAAAGTTCTATTGACAACTTCAGTTTGTCCATCCGTTTGAGGATGACAAGTAGTAGATTACAACTTTATTGTGCAAAGTTTAGCCCATAAAGTAATCCATAAATAGAATCCCTCCCCTTCTTAGTCCTAGGCAACCCCGAAATAAAGTCCATAAAAATGTCAGTCCAAGTTCTTTTTAAGAATAGCACGCAAAAGTGTTCCCAAAGTTCTATTGACAACTTCAGTTTGTCCATCCGTTTGAGGATGACAAGTAGTAGATTACAACTTTATTGTGCAAAGTTTAGACCATAAAGTAATCCATAAATAGAATCCCTCCCCTTTTTAGTCCTAGGCAACCCCAAAATTAAGTCCATAGAAATGTCAGTCCAAGTTCTTTTTAAGAATAGCACGCAAAAGTGTTCCCAAAGTTCTATTGACAACTTCAGTTTGTCCATCCGTTTGAGGATGACAAGTAGTAGATTACTACTTTATTGTGCAAAGTTTAGCCCATAAAGTAATCCATAAATAGAATCCCTCCACTTCTTAGTCCTAGGCAACCCCGAAACAAAGTCCATAGAAATGTCAGTCCAAGTTCTTTTTAAGAATAGCACGCAAAAGTGTTCCCAAAGTTCTATTGACAACTTCAGTTTGTCCATCCGTTTGAGGATGACAAGTAGTAGATTACAACTTTATTGTGCAAAGTTTAGACCATAAAGTAATCCATAAATAGAATCCCTCCCCTTCTTAGTCCTAGGCAACCCCAAAATAAAGTCCATAGAAATGTCAGTCCAAGTTCTTTTTAAAAATAGCACGCAAAAGTGTTCCCAAAGTTCTAATTGACAACTTTAGTTTGTCCATCCGTTTGAGGAGGACAAGTAGTAGATTACAACTTTATTGTGCAAAGTTTAGACCATAAAGTAATCCATAAATAGAATCCCTCCCCTTCTTAGTCCTAGGCAACCCCAAAATAAAGTCCATAGAAATGTCAGTCCAAGTTCTTTTTAAGAATAGCACGCAAAAGTGTTCCCAAAGTTCTATTGACAACTTCAGTTTGTCCATCCGTTTGAGGAGGACAAGTAATAGATTACAACTTTATTGTGCAAAGTTTAGACCATAAAGTAATCCATAAATAGAATCCCTCCCCTTCTTAGTCCTAGGCAACCCCAAAATAAAGTCCATAGAAATGTCAGTCCAAGTTCTTTTAAGAATAGCACGCAAAAGTGTTCCCAAAGTTCTATTTACAACTTCAGTTTGTCCATCCGTTGGAGGATGACAAGTAGTAGATTACTACTTTATTGTGCAAAGTTTAGCCCATAAAGTAATCCATAAATAGAATCCCTCCCCTTCTTAGTCCTAGGCAACCCCAAAATAAAGTCCATAGAAATGTCAGTCTAAGTTCTTTTAAGAATAGCACGCAAAAGTGTTCCCAAAGTTCTATTGACAACTTCAGTTTGTCCATCCGTTTGAGGATGACAAGTAGTAGATTACAACTTTATTGTGCAAAGTTTAGACCATAAAGTAATCCATAAATAGAATCCCTCCCCTTTTTAGTCCTAGGCAACCCCAAAATTAAGTCCATAGAAATGTCAGTCCAAGTTCTTTTAAGAATAGCACGCAAAAGTGTTCCCAAAGTTCTATTGACAACTTCAGTTTGTCCATCCGTTTGAGGATGACAAGTAGTAGATTACTACTTTATTGTGCAAAGTTTAGCCCATAAAGTAATCCATAAATAGAATCCCTCCCCTTCTTAGTCCTAGGCAACCCCAAAATAAAGTCCATAGAAATGTCAGTCTAAGTTCTTTTTAAGAATAGCACGCAAAAGTGTTCCCAAAGTTCTATTGACAACTTCAGTTTGTCCATCCGTTTGAGGATGACAAGTAGTAGATTACAAATTTATTGTGCAAAGTTTAGCCCATAAAGTAATCCATAAATAGAATCCATCCCCTTCTTAGTCCTAGGCAACCCCAAAATAAAGTCCATAGAAATGTCAGTCCAAGTTCTTTTTAAGAATAGCACGCAAAAGTGTTCCCAAAATTCTATTGACAACTTCAGTTTGTCCATCCGTTTGAGGATGACAAGTAGTAGATTACAACTTTATTGTGCAAAGTTTAGCCCATAAAGTAATCCATAAATAGAATCCCTCCACTTCTTAGTCCTAGGCAACCCCGAAACAAAGTCCATAGAAATGTCAGTCCAAGTTCTTTTTAAGAATAGCACGCAAAAGTGTTCCCAAAGTTCTATTGACAACTTCAGTTTGTCCATCCGTTTGAGGATGACAAGTAGTAGATTACAACTTTATTGTGCAAAGTTTAGCCCATAAAGTAATCCATAAATAGAATCCCTCCCCTTCTTAGTCCTAGGCAACCCCAAAATAAAGTCCATAGAAATGTCAGTCCAAGTTCTTTTAAGAATAGCACGCAAAAGTGTTCCCAAAGTTCTATTTACAACTTCAGTTTGTCCATCCGTTTGAGGATGACAAGTAGTAGATTACAACTTTATTGTGCAAAGTTTAGACCATAAAGTAATCCATAAATAGAATCCCTCCCCTTCTTAGTCCTAGGCAACCCCAAAATAAAGTCCATAGAAATGTCAGTCCAAGTTCTTTTAAGAATAGCACGCAAAAGTGTTCCCAAAGTTCTATTTACAACTTCAGTTTGTCCATCCGTTTGAGGATGACAAGTAGTAGATTAACAACTTTATTGTGCCAAGTTTAGCCATAAAGTATCCATAAATAGAATCCCTCCCCTTCTTAGTCCTAGGCAACCCCGAAAATAAAGTCCATAGAAATGTCAGTCCAAGTTCTTTTTAAGAATAGCACGCAAAAGTGTTCCCAAAGTTCTATTGACAACTTCAGTTTGTCCATCCGTTTGAGGATGACAAGTAGTAGATTACAACTTTATTGTGCAAAGTTTAGACCATAAAGTAATCCATAAATAGAATCCCTCCCCTTCTTAGTCCTAGGCAACCCCAAAATAAAGTCCATAGAAATGTCAGTCCAAGTTCTTTTAAGAATAGCACGCAAAAGTGTTCCCAAAGTTCTATTGACAACTTCAGTTTGTCCATCCGTTTGAGGATGACAAGTAGTAGATTACAACTTTATTGTGCAAAGTTTAGCCCATAAAGTAATCCATAAATAGAATCCCTCCCCTTCTTAGTCCTAGGCAACCCCGAAATAAAGTCCATAGAAATGTCAGTCCAAGTTCTTTTTAAGAATAGCACGCAAAAGTGTTCCCAAAGTTCTATTGACAACTTCAGTTTGTCCATCCGTTTGAGGATGACAAGTAGTAGATTACAACTTTATTGTGCAAAGTTTAGACCATAAAGTAATCCATAAATAGAATCCCTCCCCTTCTTAGTCCTAGGCAACCCCAAAATAAAGTCCATAGAAATGTCAGTCCAAGTTCTTTTTAAGAATAGCACGCAAAAGTGTTCCCAAAGTTCTATTGACAACTTCAGTTTGTCCATCCGTTTGAGGATGACAAGTAGTAGATTACTAACTTATTGTGCAAAGTTTAGCCCATAAAGTAATCCATAAATAGAATCCCTCCCCTTCTTAGTCCTAGGCAACCCCGAAACTAAAGTCCATAGAAATGTCAGTCCAAGTTCTTTTTAAGAATAGCACGCAAAAGTGTTCCCAAAGTTCTATTGACAACTTCAGTTTGTCCATCCGTTTGAGGATGACAAGTAGTAGATTACAACTTTATTGTGCAAAGTTTAGACCATAAAGTAATCCATAAATAGAATCCCTCCCCTTCTTAGTCCTAGGCAACCCCAAAATAAAGTCCATAGAAATGTCAGTCCAAGTTCTTTTAAAAATAGCACGCAAAAGTGTTCCCAAAGTTCTATTGACAACTTTAGTTTGTCCATCCGTTTGAGGAGGACAAGTAGTAGATTACAACTTTATTGTGCAAAGTTTAGACCATAAAGTAATCCATAAATAGAATCTCTCCCCTTCTTAGTCCTAGGCAACCCCAAAATAAAGTCCATAGAAATGTCAGTCCAAGTTCTTTTTAAGAATAGCACGCAAAAGTGTTCCCAAAGTTCTATTGACAACTTCAGTTTGTCCATCCGTTTGAGGAGGACAAGTAGTAGATTACAACTTTATTGTGCAAAGTTTAGACCATAAAGTAATCCATAAATAGAATCCCTCCCCTTCTTAGTCCTAGGCAACCCCAAAATAAAGTCCATAGAAATGTCAGTCCAAGTTCTTTTAAGAATAGCACGCAAAAGTGTTCCCAAAGTTCTATTTACAACTTCAGTTTGTCCATCCGTTGGAGGATGACAAGTAGTAGATTACTACTTTATTGTGCAAAGTTTAGCCCATAAAGTAATCCATAAATAGAATCCCTCCCCTTCTTAGTCCTAGGCAACCCCAAAATAAAGTCCATAGAAATGTCAGTCTAAGTTCTTTTTAAGAATAGCACGCAAAAGTGTTCCCAAAGTTCTATTGACAACTTCAGTTTGTCCATCCGTTTGAGGATGACAAGTAGTAGATTACAACTTTATTGTGCAAAGTTTAGACCATAAAGTAATCCATAAATAGAATCCCTCCCCTTTTTAGTCCTAGGCAACCCCAAAATTAAGTCCATAGAAATGTCAGTCCAAGTTCTTTTTAAGAATAGCACGCAAAAGTGTTCCCAAAGTTCTATTGACAACTTCAGTTTGTCCATCCGTTTGAGGATGACAAGTAGTAGATTACTACTTTATTGTGCAAAGTTTAGCCCCATAAAGTAATCCATAAATAGAATCCCTCCCCTTCTTAGTCCTAGGCAACCCCAAAATAAAGTCCATAGAAATGTCAGTCTAAGTTCTTTTTAAGAATAGCACGCAAAAGTGTTCCCAAAGTTCTATTGACAACTTCAGTTTGTCCATCCGTTTGAGGATGACAAGTAGTAGATTACAAATTTATTGTGCAAAGTTTAGCCCATAAAGTAATCCATAAATAGAATCCTCCCCTTCTTAGTCCTAGGCAACCCCAAAATAAAGTCCATAGAAATGTCAGTCCAAGTTCTTTTTAAGAATAGCACGCAAAAGTGTTCCCAAAGTTCTATTGACAACTTCAGTTTGTCCATCCGTTTGAGGATGACAAGTAGTAGATTACAACTTTATTGTGCAAAGTTTAGCCCATAAAGTAATCCATAAATAGAATCCCTCCACTTCTTAGTCCTAGGCAACCCCGAAACAAAGTCCATAGAAATGTCAGTCCAAGTTCTTTTTAAGAATAGCACGCAAAAGTGTTCCCAAAGTTCTATTGACAACTTCAGTTTGTCCATCCGTTTGAGGATGACAAGTAGTAGATTACAACTTTATTGTGCAAAGTTTAGACCATAAAGTAATCCATAAATAGAATCCCTCCCTTTTTAGTCCTAGGCAACCCCAAAATAAGTCCATAGAAATGTCAGTCCAAGTTCTTTTAAGAATAGCACGCAAAAGTGTCCCAAAGTTCTATTGACAACTTCAGTTTGTCCATCCGTTTGAGGATGACAAGTAGTAGATTAACTTTATTGTGCAAAGTTTAGCCCATAAAGTAATCCATAAATAGAATCCCTCCACTCTTAGTCCAGGCAACCCAGAAACATGAACGTGGATCAACTGGCCTGTTAAATTATGAACATGGATCTTATGTATGCGGCAGTGGATACGTCCCTGTCAGCCCAGTACTGTGGTGTGTCTGATCAGGCGTCTATTATGTATGGGTCACTTGCTTTGAAACATGCCTCTACGCAAAATGATGAAGTTATGGATGTTTACGTATGCAGTATGTTTATGAAAGTTTAAGTTATGGCACGTCGAAGTATGTATGTACGTATGTTCAAGTTTTAATGCGCAAGTTCAAGTTTCAAATTATGTATGTCCTATTTTAAAGTTGTATGCGACCTTATTATGTAGTACTCGTTATTCCAGTTTATACGTGTTGAGTCTTTAGACTCACTAGACTTGATCGATGCAGGTGACTATGTTGAGGAGACAGGAGGTGATGACCAAGGGGCAGGCTTGGGCTGAGCGGCAGGCTAAACCCGAGGACCGCAAATTTATGTTTATGCAAATTTTTAAAATACTCTGATGTTTTGATTTGAACGTGAGACGTTTTGAGACAGTTTCTGTTAGCAAAATTTTATTGGTGATGGATGATTGTGAGATTTATTTTATGAATGTTGAGTGACGACCGTAGGAATGTTTCTATTAAGAAAATTTTTAATTTTTCCGCAAATTTCTAGTAGTGTAGAATACGGTTCGTTACAGTTGGTATCAGAGCGGTGTTCTTGTAAAGGGTTACGCCTACTGCCAGTCGCAAGAAGCTCTCGAAGTCACACCTCAAGTCTGTAAGTTTTAAAGTTTTGAGTTACGCTATGTACTATGCATTAGATCATGATTTCAGCATGTTTATGTTTTAAAGTTCAAATTTTGTGCATCTTATGATATTGGTATTATATTCATGCATGTTGGGTTTACGTGTTTGGTAATTGTTGGAACAGTATGCCTCCTAGACGTATGGTTAACCAGGAAGATAGGACTGAGGACAGGGAGCACCGAGAGGAGGAAAGAGCCAATCCTCCACCTCCACCACCACCTCCAGATATGCAGGCGCAGATGCTTGCAGGCATGACGCAGTTCTTCGCGCAGTTTGCGAGGAACCAGACTGCTGTAGGCCCCGAGGAGAGGCCTAGACCTGAGGCGGTATATGAGAGGTTCCGGAGGATGAGTCCGAAGGAGTTTGCGGGTACCACTGACCCGATGATAGCTGAAGGGTGGATCAAGTCCATCGAAGTGATTTTCGACTTTATGGAGCTGGCAGATGCTGATAGGGTATGTTGTGCCATTTTCTTATTAACTGGGGACGCCAGGCTATGGTGGGAGAGTGCGTCAGTGGCAGTCAATTTACAGGTGCTGCCTTGGAATGGTTTTAAGGAGGTGTTCTACTCCAAGTACTTCACTGAGGAAGTACGAACCCGACTCACCAACGAGTTCATGACGCTGCGGCAAGGAGATAGTAGCGTGGCAGAGTTTGTGAGAAAGTTTGAGCGGGGGTGTCACTTCGTGCCCCTCATTGCGAATGATGCCCAAGCAAAGTTGAGGCCTTTTCTGAATGGTCTGCGGCCGATCCTACGCCGTGACGTCCGAGTAGCTGGTCCCACTTCTTATGCAGTCGCCGTATCTAGGGCCTTGGCGGCAGAGCAGGACCAACGAGATATTGAGGCTGACAGGCAGGGCAAGAGGCCCTATCAAGCACCACCGCAGCAGCAGAATCAACGACCCCAGTTTAAGAAGCAGTATCAGGGGCCACCTGGGAAGAACCGTATCAGGGACCACCTAAGGGCAAGGGTCCCATTCAGCCGCAAGGGGCGCCACAAAGACCAGTTGTTTTTCCCGTGTGTCCTAAATGCAATCGTCAGCACCCGGGACAGTGCTTGTATGGATCAGGCAGGTGCTTCAAGTGTGGAGCTACAGATCATATGCTGAAGGAGTGCCCGCAGTGGAAGCAGCCAACCCAGGGCAGGGTATTCGCCATGCATGCACAGGAGGCGGACCCAGACACTACTTTACTTACCGGTAAACTTTTCTACCTAAGTTCAGTACTATTTGATTTGCATGTGGAATTTTACTCGGGATAAGTAGGATGCTAGTATTGTTTGAGTATATTTGGGTTACTATCTTGTTAGTGTCTTGGGGTATAAGTTGTGTTGTGCTAACGCTTCTCAGGGAATATTTTTATAAAGAGATTAGCTACGACTGCACTGATAGATTCAGGAGCCACACACTCCTTCATATCAGAGACGTTTGCCAATCATTTAGACCTCAAGTCCATTGGCCTAGACGTGAATTTTTCGGTAGTAGTCCCATCAGGGGAAGAGCTGTTAGCTACCAGTGTGGTCAGAGATATCGACCTAGAACTGCATGGCCACCTAGTGTATGCAGATTTAATCATATTGCCGATGCCAGAATTCGACATTATCTTGGGCATGGACTGGCTGACTAAGAATAGAGTTCTGATAGATTTTCAGAAGAGGTCAGTTTTAGTTAGACCGCCGGGCATGGAGCAATTTCTTTTTGAGCCAGCCAGATGGAGAAGCTTTCCTCGCATGATTTCATGCATGCAGGCGAGGAGTTTGATCTCCAAGGGATGTCAGGCCTTTTTGGCTAGTATTATTTCAGCGCCTGACGTGCCCACTCCATCTCTGTCAGAGGTACCTGTAGTCGAAGAATTTCCAGACGTCTTTCCTGATGACGTCACCGGCCTTCCACCAGAGAGAGAGGTGGAGTTTGCAATCGATCTCGTGCCAGGCACAGCGCCAATCTCTAAGGCGCCATACAGGTTAGCTCCAGCTGAGATGTTAGAGCTCAAGCAGCAGATTCAAGAGCTCCTCGACAAAGGCTTTATCCGCCCCAGTTTCTCACCGTGGGGCGCACCAGTGCTCTTTGTGAAGAAGAAGGATGGGAGCATGAGGTTGTGCATCGATTACCGTGAACTAAACAAGGTAACGATCAAGAACAAATACCCGTTGCCTAGAATCGAAGACTTGTTCGATCAGTTGCAGGGAGCTACCGTGTTCTCTAAGATAGATCTTCGATCAGGGTATCATCAGCTGAAAGTTAAGGATGCAGATGTTCATAAGACAGCTTTCAGGACCAGATACGGGCATTACGAGTTCTTAGTAATGCCGTTTGGATTGACCAACGCCCCAGCAATTTTCATGGATCTCATGAACCGAGTATTTCAGCCGTTCCTCGATCAATTTGTCATAGTATTCATTGACGACATTCTTATTTACTCGAAGAGCCATGAGGAGCACAACCAGCATTTGATGACAGTTTTGCAGACCTTGCAGAGTCGCAAGTTATTTGCGAAGTTCAGTAAGTGTGAATTTTGGCTGCAGAAAGTTGCATTTTTGGGACATATAGTATCCAGCAGTGGTATTGAGGTGGACCCATCGAAGGTAGCAGCCGTTAAGGAATGGGTTGAGCCAAAGAACGCATCAGAAATCCGCAGCTTTTTGGGTTTAGCGGGCTACTACCGTAAGTTTATTAAGGGATTTTCGTCCATAGCAGTGCCGCTCACCTCACTAACCAAGAAATATGCAAAGTTTGTGTGGAGCGAGGAATGCCAGAAGAGCTTCGACACCTTGAAGCAAGCTCTTATTTCAGCGCCAGTGCTAGCCATGCCGACAGGGCAAGGCGAGTTTGTACTTTATACCGATGCATCTAAGCTCGGATTAGGCGCAGTGTTGATGCAGCAAGGTCGGGTCATAGCTTATGCTTCCAGACAGTTAAAGGTGCATGAGAAGAACTACCCGACTCACGATTTGGAATTAGCCGCCGTTGTCTTTGCATTGAAAATTTGGAGACACTACCTATACGGCGAGAAATGCCAGATCTTCACCGACCACAAGAGTCTCAAATATTTCTTCACGCAGAAAGAGTTGAATATGAGACAGAGACGGTGGCTAGAACTTGTGAAAGATTACGACTGCGAGATTAGCTACCATCCGGGAAAAGCTAATGTTGTCGCAGACGCCTTGAGCAGAAAAGTGGCAGTGGTAGCTCAGCTGACAGCTCAGAGACCACTACAGTCGGAGATTCAGAAGTTTGGTCTAGAGATTTATCGTGATGGCAAGGCTCCTAGGCTGTCTAATCTGACAGTCAAATCTGATTTGCTAGACAGAATCCGAGCAGGTCAGCCTTCAGATGAGCAGTTACAGAAATGGAGACTGAAAGACGAAGCCAAGGGCAGTGTGCTGTACACAGTTTCAGACGGCATTGTGAGATACAGAGGTAGAATGTGGGTGCCTAGTGTTGGTTCGATCAGACAGGATATTTTGACAGAGGCACACGCATCTCCGTATTCCATTCACCCAGGAGGCACCAAGATGTACAAAGACCTTCAGTTATTGTATTGGTGGCCAGGGATGAAGCGAGACATCCGTAGGTTCGTATCAAAATGTCTCACTTGTCAGCAAGTAAAAGCTGAACATCAGAGACCAGCAGGGTTGGTAAAGTCACTCCCCATCCCCGAGTGGAAGTGGGAGAACATTACTATGGATTTTGTAGTTGGGTTGCCGAGATCAGTCAGAGGATCGAATTCCATTTGGGTTATAGTAGACCGACTCACTAAGTCAGCGCATTTTCTGCCAGTGAAGACGACTTTCTCCATGACGCAGTATGCGGATCTTTATATCCAGGAGATCGTCCGATTACATGGTTTCCCAGTCTCTATTGTGTCCGACAGGGACCCGAGGTTTACATCGTCCTTCTGGAAGAGCTTACATGCAGCCATGGGGACGAAGTTGCTTTTCAGTACAGCTTTTCACCCGCAGACAGATGGCCAGTCTGAGCGAGTGATTCAGGTTTTAGAGGACTTGCTAAGAGCTTGCATGATTGATTTTCAGGGAACTTGGGAGTCTAGACTACCTCTAGTGGAGTTCACATACAACAACAGCTTCCAAGCATCTATTGGTATGGCTCCCTATGAGGCGTTGTACGGGAGGAAGTGCAGATCACCAGTTCATTGGGATGAAGTTGGTGAGAGGACAGAACTTGGCCCAGAAATAGTTCAGCAGACTGCAGACGTGGTGGTCAAAATTCGTGATAGAATGAAGACCGCCCAGAGCCGTCAGAAGAGCTATGCAGATAAAAGAAGGAGAGATCTCGAGTTTGCCGTAGGAGATCACGTTTTTATCAAGATAGCACCTATGAAGGGTGTTATGAGATTTGGAAAGAGAGGCAAGTTGAGTCCGAGGTTCATTGGACCGTTTGAGATCTTGGACAGAGTTGGGACGCTAGCGTATCGTGTAGCCCTCCCGCCGAATCTGGCCGGGGTGCACAATGTGTTCCATGTCTCGATGCTAAGAAAATATTTGGCTAATCCTTCTCATGTTCTGAGTTATGAGCCGCTGCAGTTGACTCCAGACCTGTCTTACGAGGAGAAACCAGTCCAAATCCTAGACAGACAGGAGCGCAGACTTCGGAACAAGACGACTAAGTTGGTCAAAGTTCAATGGCTGAATCAATCGGTGGAAGAAGCCACTTGGGAGTCAGAGGCCGACATGAGACTTCGCTACCCGGAGTTGTTCGGTAAGACTTAATTTCGAGGACGAAATTTTTTAAGTGGGGGAGGAACTGTAGTGCCCAAATTTAATACACGTATAACCCATGCATTCATTTAATTATTAAATCATTTAAATTAATTTTAAATGAGATTTGGCGATGCATGATTTATTTAAATGCATTATTTTAAATTATTTATGTTTATGTGATGCACGTTAAAATGTCTTTTTCGAGTTTCATGTTTCAGGCGATTATTCGAGGCGGGATTGAGGAAGAGACCGGTGACGATTATGACAATTTAAAACATGGTATTTTATTCTAAGTTGAGGATGGGACATTTTTTTTATATAAGTTATTAAGTTTTAATATTTTAAAGCATTATTATGTATTTAGTGATTTAAGAGTTTAAAATTTTAAAATTGGTGTGTGATCATGTTAATTGAAGAGTTTGAGTAAATTATTAGGTGTTAACCTTTAATTAGTAATTAAGTAAATTAAAGCCCCACTATTATACACACACGTTACAATTGGTCTTTTGCATATCAAAACACACGCACACACACTCAAACACACACACCTACACGTATAACACACACACACGTTTCTCTTTTCCCATTTTATCATTTTTAGAAAGAAAATTTTAGGGTTCTTGAGTAGTACAGCAGCCGTCCCATCCCCTTAAAACTCCAGCAAGATTTTTGTCGATTTTATTGCAAGAAAACGGTGCCACGTTCGTCCCGGATCATCCTTCGCTCCTTTCTCGCTTCGGTAACGCCGTTCGGTAACGTTCATCGTTAAAAAGGCACGTATAATCTGTTCTTGCTGTGTCGATCAAGTCATATACTTTATTGCGTTGTTTTTATGCGTAAAAGTTAAGTATGATGATAGTATTTTGAGCGGATCATGAATCGGATCAATTTCGAAGGAAAATTTTTAGATCTAAAACTCGTATTTACTGTTCATGTCAAAACTGCGATTTTTCTGTTCATATTTTGGGAAAACTTTCAACGGCAAAAACGTAGAACTCTTCGATACCTTCGATTTGATATATGATTCGAAATTTTTGGACGAAAAATGAGTGAGTTATGATATTTTCCGTGCGACTGCGCAAACTGAAATTTTCAGAAAATTTGTATTGATACGTTTCTTGGAGTTTATTGTTGCAGGCTTCGTTGGGGATCGACGGGTGTTTGTTGCTGCGAATAAGTATATTGGTAAAGATGTTTGGAGTATTTTTGAGGCTTTGTTTCATGTCGTTAGGCACCACGTTGAATTAAGCGTCGTAGGAGGAGAAATTGATATCAAATCCGTTTTGTGTCGTTGGTTGTGAATTGTTACGCTTGGGGTTGAATTTAATGTTCACTCAGGTTTGGCATATTGTTATGATGTTCTATGAATGTCTTGAGGAGTAGTTTTGTAGCCATTGAAGTTGATTAGGGAGAAGAATTTTAGTTGACAGATTTTCACGCAGGTTTCAGCGTTCAGTAGCTATACGGACCCAGGGACGGACCCTGACACGGGGTCCGTGTCCTTGCTTTCCCCTTGGTGCGTCTATACAGTAGGTACACGGACCTGGTTCCGGACCCTTACACGGGGTCCGTGCCCCGTCCCTTCCCGAGTACTCCTATCACAGTATGTACACGGACCCTCACCCGGACCCTCACACGGGGTCCGTGTCTTCGAGTTTCAGTCGATGTCCTCTTCCAGAGCCTACACGGACCCCCATCCGAACCCAAGCACGGGGTCCGTGCCTCCTTCACTTTTTTCGACACGTACTTTACAGTAGGTAGACGGACCCGTACACGGACCCGGGATAGGGGTCCGTGTACACACTGTTTGGGAAAAATATATTTTGATACTTTTAAGTTTGAAGTTATGGCTTAGTGCAAGGATTATTAAGGTCATGTCATGGATAATTATAGAAGGTCCTAAGGTATGATCGAGCTTGAGAGTAGGTATGATTTCTACGTCTAAGTTATGCATGTTAAGCCTTTGAATTCATGTTAGTACGTTGCAGCAACTACCCCGGTCGAAGTCCAACGAATCCCTCAACGCCAAGTAAGTATGTTGACGTGCAAAGAAAATATGTTTAAGTTTTTGAGGTATGCTAAATGTCTTGTGACCATATTATGTTAGGATTGGAAAGCGTTAAATTATGAACGGGGACCAATCCGCCCGTTAAATTATGAACGGGTTAGATCGTGGTTGTGAAGCGTTAAATTATGAACGTGGATCAACTGGCCTGTTAAATTATGAACAGGGATCTTATGTATGCGGCAGTGGATACGTCCCTGTCAGCCCAGTACTGTGGTGTGTCTGATCAGGCGTCTATTATGTATGGGTCACTTGCTTTGAAACATGCCTCTACGCAAAATGATGAAGTTATGGATGTTTACGTATGCAGTATGTTTATGAAAGTTTAAGTTATGGCACGTCGAAGTATGTATGTACGTATGTTCAAGTTTTAATGCGCAAGTTCAAGTTTCAAATTATGTATGTCCTATTTTAAAGTTGTATGCGACCTTATTATGTAGTACTCGTTATTCCAGTTTATACGTGTTGAGTCTTTAGACTCACTAGACTTGATCGATGCAGGTGACTATGTTGAGGAGACAGGAGGTGATGACCAAGGGGCAGGCTTGGGCTGAGCGGCAGGCTAAACCCGAGGACCGCAAATTTATGTTTATGCAAATTTTTAAAATACTCTGATGTTTTGATTTGAACGTGAGACGTTTTGAGACAGTTTCTGTTAGCAAAATTTTATTGGTGATGGATGATTGTGAGATTTATTTTATGAATGTTGAGTGACGACCGTAGGAATGTTTCTATTTAAGAAAATTTTTAATTTTTCCGCAAATTTCTAGTAGTGTAGAATACGGTTCGTTACAATAAAGTAATCCATAAATAGAATCCCTCCCCTTCTTAGTCCTAGGCAACCCCAAAATAAAGTCCATAGAAATGTCAGTCCAAGTTCTTTTTAAGAATAGCACGCAAAAGTGTTCCCAAAGTTCTATTGACAACTTCAGTTTGTCCATCCGTTTGAGGATGACAAGTAGTAGATTACAACTTTATTGTGCAAAGTTTAGCCCATAAAGTAATCCATAAATAGAATCACTCCCCTTCTTAGTCCTAGGCAACCCCAAAATAAAGTCCATAGAAATGTCACTCCAAGTTCTTTTAAGAATAGCACGCAAAAGTGTTCCCAAAGTTCTATTTACAACTTCAGTTTGTCCATCCGTTTGAGGATGACAAGTAGTAGATTACAACTTTATTGTGCAAAGTTTAGACCATAAAGTAATCCATAAATAGAATCCCTCCCCTTTTTAGTCTTAGGCAACCCCAAAATAAAGTCCATAGAAATGTCAGTCCAAGTTCTTTTTAAGAATAGCACGCAAAAGTGTTCCCAAAGTTCTATTTACAACTTCAGTTTGTCCATCCGTTTGAGGATGACAAGTAGTAGAAAACAACAATTTTGTGCCAAGTTTTTCGCATAAAGTATTCCAAAAATAGAATCCCTCCACTTCTTAGTCCTAGGCAACCCCGAAACAAAGTCCATAGAAATGTCAGTCCAAGTTCTTTTTAAGAATAGCACGCAAAAGTGTTCCCAAAGTTCTATTGACAACTTCAGTTTGTCCATCCGTTTGAGGATGACAAGTAGTAGATTACAACTTTATTGTGCAAAGTTTAGACCATAAAGTAATCCATAAATAGAATCCCTCCCCTTCTTAGTCCTAGGCAACCCCAAAATAAAGTCCATAGAAATGTCAGTCCAAGTTCTTTTTAAGAATAGCACGCAAAAGTGTTCCCAAAGTTCTATTGACAACTTCAGTTTGTCCATCCGTTTGAGGATGACAAGTAGTAGATTACAACTTTATTGTGCAAAGTTTAGCCCATAAAGTAATCCATAAATAGAATCCCTCCCCTTCTTAGTCCTAGGCAACCCCGAAATAAAGTCCATAAAAATGTCAGTCCAAGTTCTTTTTAAGAATAGCACGCAAAAGTGTTCCCAAAGTTCTATTGACAACTTCAGTTTGTCCATCCGTTTGAGGATGACAAGTAGTAGATTACAACTTTATTGTGCAAAGTTTAGACCATAAAGTAATCCATAAATAGAATCCCTCCCCTTTTTAGTCCTAGGCAACCCCAAAATTAAGTCCATAGAAATGTCAGTCCAAGTTCTTTTTAAGAATAGCACGCAAAAGTGTTCCCAAAGTTCTATTGACAACTTCAGTTTGTCCATCCGTTTGAGGATGACAAGTAGTAGATTACTACTTTATTGTGCAAAGTTTAGCCCATAAAGTAATCCATAAATAGAATCCCTCCACTTCTTAGTCCTAGGCAACCCCGAAACAAAGTCCATAGAAATGTCAGTCCAAGTTCTTTTTAAGAATAGCACGCAAAAGTGTTCCCAAAGTTCTATTGACAACTTCAGTTTGTCCATCCGTTTGAGGATGACAAGTAGTAGATTACAACTTTATTGTGCAAAGTTTAGACCATAAAGTAATCCATAAATAGAATCCCTCCCCTTCTTAGTCCTAGGCAACCCCAAAATAAAGTCCATAGAAATGTCAGTCCAAGTTCTTTTTAAAAATAGCACGCAAAAGTGTTCCCAAAGTTCTATTGACAACTTTAGTTTGTCCATCCGTTTGAGGAGGACAAGTAGTAGATTACAACTTTATTGTGCAAAGTTTAGACCATAAAGTAATCCATAAATAGAATCCCTCCCCTTCTTAGTCCTAGGCAACCCCAAAATAAAGTCCATAGAAATGTCAGTCCAAGTTCTTTTTAAGAATAGCACGCAAAAGTGTTCCCAAAGTTCTATTGACAACTTCAGTTTGTCCATCCGTTTGAGGAGGACAAGTAATAGATTACAACTTTATTGTGCAAAGTTTAGACCATAAAGTAATCCATAAATAGAATCCCTCCCCTTCTTAGTCCTAGGCAACCCCAAAATAAAGTCCATAGAAATGTCAGTCCAAGTTCTTTTAAGAATAGCACGCAAAAGTGTTCCCAAAGTTCTATTTACAACTTCAGTTTGTCCATCCGTTGGAGGATGACAAGTAGTAGATTACTACTTTATTGTGCAAAGTTTAGCCCATAAAGTAATCCATAAATAGAATCCCTCCCCTTCTTAGTCCTAGGCAACCCCAAAATAAAGTCCATAGAAATGTCAGTCTAAGTTCTTTTTAAGAATAGCACGCAAAAGTGTTCCCAAAGTTCTATTGACAACTTCAGTTTGTCCATCCGTTTGAGGATGACAAGTAGTAGATTACAACTTTATTGTGCAAAGTTTAGACCATAAAGTAATCCATAAATAGAATCCCTCCCCTTTTTAGTCCTAGGCAACCCCAAAATTAAGTCCATAGAAATGTCAGTCCAAGTTCTTTTTAAGAATAGCACGCAAAAGTGTTCCCAAAGTTCTATTGACAACTTCAGTTTGTCCATCCGTTTGAGGATGACAAGTAGTAGATTACTACTTTATTGTGCAAAGTTTAGCCCATAAAGTAATCCATAAATAGAATCCCTCCCCTTCTTAGTCCTAGGCAACCCCAAAATAAAGTCCATAGAAATGTCAGTCTAAGTTCTTTTTAAGAATAGCACGCAAAAGTGTTCCCAAAGTTCTATTGACAACTTCAGTTTGTCCATCCGTTTGAGGATGACAAGTAGTAGATTACAAATTTATTGTGCAAAGTTTAGCCCATAAAGTAATCCATAAATAGAATTCATCCCCTTCTTAGTCCTAGGCAACCCCAAAATAAAGTCCATAGAAATGTCAGTCCAAGTTCTTTTTAAGAATAGCACGCAAAAGTGTTCCCAAAATTCTATTGACAACTTCAGTTTGTCCATCCGTTTGAGGATGACAAGTAGTAGATTACAACTTTATTGTGCAAAGTTTAGCCCATAAAGTAATCCATAAATAGAATCCCTCCACTTCTTAGTCCTAGGCAACCCCGAAACAAAGTCCATAGAAATGTCAGTCCAAGTTCTTTTTAAGAATAGCACGCAAAAGTGTTCCCAAAGTTCTATTGACAACTTCAGTTTGTCCATCCGTTTGAGGATGACAAGTAGTAGATTACAACTTTATTGTGCAAAGTTTAGACCATAAAGTAATCCATAAATAGAATCCCTCCCCTTCTTAGTCCTAGGCAACCCCAAAATAAAGTCCATAGAAATGTCAGTCCAAGTTCTTTTTAAGAATAGCACGCAAAAGTGTTCCCAAAGTTCTATTTACAACTTCAGTTTGTCCATCCGTTTGAGGATGACAAGTAGTAGATTACAACTTATTGTGCAAAGTTTAGCCCATAAAGTAATCCATAAATAGAATCCCTCCCCTTCTTAGTCCTAGGCAACCCCAAAATAAAGTCCATAGAAATGTCAGTCCAAGTTCTTTTTAAGAATAGCACGCAAAAGTGTTCCCAAAGTTCTATTGACAACTTCAGTTTGTCCATCCGTTTGAGGATGACAAGTAGTAGATTACAACTTTATTGTGCAAAGTTTAGCCCATAAAGTAATCCATAAATAGAATCCCTCCCCTTCTTAGTCCTAGGCAACCCCGAAATAAAGTCCATAGAAATGTCAGTCCAAGTTCTTTTTAAGAATAGCACGCAAAAGTGTTCCCAAAGTTCTATTGACAACTTCAGTTTGTCCATCCGTTTGAGGATGACAAGTAGTAGATTACAACTTTATTGTGCAAAGTTTAGACCATAAAGTAATCCATAAATAGAATCCCTCCCCTTCTTAGTCCTAGGCAACCCCAAAATTAAGTCCATAGAAATGTCAGTCCAAGTTCTTTTTAAGAATAGCACGCAAAAGTGTTCCCAAAGTTCTATTGACAACTTCAGTTTGTCCATCCGTTTGAGGATGACAAGTAGTAGATTACAACTTTATTGTGCAAAGTTTAGCCCATAAAGTAATCCATAAATAGAATCCCTCCCCTTCTTAGTCCTAGGCAACCCCGAAATAAAGTCCATAGAAATGTCAGTCCAAGTTCTTTTTAAGAATAGCACGCAAAAGTGTTCCCAAAGTTCTATTGACAACTTCAGTTTGTCCATCCGTTTGAGGATGACAAGTAGTAGATTACAACTTTATTGTGCAAAGTTTAGACCATAAAGTAATCCATAAATAGAATCCCTCCCCTTCTTAGTCCTAGGCAACCCCAAAATAAAGTCCATAGAAATGTCAGTCCAAGTTCTTTTTAAGAATAGCACGCAAAAGTGTTCCCAAAGTTCTATTGACAACTTCAGTTTGTCCATCCGTTTGAGGATGACAAGTAGTAGATTACAACTTTATTGTGCAAAGTTTAGACCATAAAGTAATCCATAAATAGAATCCCTCCCCTTCTTAGTCCTAGGCAACCCCAAAATAAAGTCCATAGAAATGTCAGTCCAAGTTCTTTTTAAGAATAGCACGCAAAAGTGTTCCCAAAGTTCTATTGACAACTTCAGTTTGTCCATCCGTTTGAGGATGACAAGTAGTAGATTACAACTTTATTGTGCAAAGTTTAGACCATAAAGTAATCCATAAATAGAATCCCTCCCCTTCTTAGTCCTAGGCAACCCCAAAATAAAGTCCATAGAAATGTCAGTCCAAGTTCTTTTAAGAATAGCACGCAAAAGTGTTCCCAAAGTTCTATTGACAACTTCAGTTTGTCCATCCGTTTGAGGATGACAAGTAGTAGATTACTAACTTTATTGTGCAAAGTTTAGCCCATAAAGTAATCCATAAATAGAATCCCTCCCCTTCTTAGTCCTAGGCAACCCCAAAATAAAGTCCATAGAAATGTCAGTCCAAGTTCTTTTTAAGAATAGCACGCAAAAGTGTTCCCAAAGTTCTATTGACAACTTCAGTTTGTCCATCCGTTTGAGGATGACAAGTAGTAGATTACAACTTTATTGTGCAAAGTTTAGACCATAAAGTAATCCATAAATAGAATCCCTCCCCTTCTTAGTCCTAGGCAACCCCAAAATAAAGTCCATAGAAATGTCAGTCCAAGTTCTTTTAAGAATAGCACGCAAAAGTGTTCCCAAAGTTCTATTGACAACTTCAGTTTGTCCATCCGTTTGAGGATGACAAGTAGTAGATTACAACTTTATTGTGCAAAGTTTAGCCCATAAAGTAATCCATAAATAGAATCCCTCCCCTTCTTAGTCCTAGGCAACCCCAAAATAAAGTCCATAGAAATGTCAGTCCAAGTTCTTTTTAAGAATAGCACGCAAAAGTGTTCCCAAAGTTCTATTGACAACTTCAGTTTGTCCATCCGTTTGAGGATGACAAGTAGTAGATTACAACTTTATTGTGCAAAGTTTAGCCCATAAAGTAATCCATAAATAGAATCCCTCCCCTTCTTAGTCCTAGGCAACCCCAAAATAAGTCCATAGAAATGTCAGTCCAAGTTCTTTTTAAGAATAGCACGCAAAAGTGTTCCCAAAGTTCTATTGACAACTTCAGTTTGTCCATCCGTTTGAGGATGACAAGTAGTAGATTACAACTTTATTGTGCAAAGTTTAGCCCATAAAGTAATCCATAAATAGAATCCCTCCCCTTCTTAGTCCTAGGCAACCCCAAAATAAAGTCCATAGAAATGTCAGTCCAAGTTCTTTTTAAGAATAGCACGCAAAAGTGTTCCCAAAGTTCTATTGACAACTTCAGTTTGTCCATCCGTTTGAGGATGACAAGTAGTAGATTACAACTTTATTGTGCAAAGTTTAGCCCATAAAGTAATCCATAAATAGAATCCCTCCCCTTCTTAGTCCTAGGCAACCCCAAAATAAAGTCCATAGAAATGTCAGTCCAAGTTCTTTTTAAGAATAGCACGCAAAAGTGTTCCCAAAGTTCTATTGACAACTTCAGTTTGTCCATCCGTTTGAGGATGACAAGTAGTAGATTACAACTTTATTGTGCAAAGTTTAGCCCATAAAGTAATCCATAAATAGAATCCCTCCCCTTCTTAGTCCTAGGCAACCCCAAAATAAAGTCCATAGAAATGTCAGTCCAAGTTCTTTTTAAGAATAGCACGCAAAAGTGTTCCCAAAGTTCTATTGACAACTTCAGTTTGTCCATCCGTTTGAGGATGACAAGTAGTAGATTACAACTTTATTGTGCAAAGTTTAGACCATAAAGTAATCCATAAATAGAATCCCTCCCCTTCTTAGTCCTAGGCAACCCCAAAATAAAGTCCATAGAAATGTCAGTCCAAGTTCTTTTTAAGAATAGCACGCAAAAGTGTTCCCAAAGTTCTATTGACAACTTCAGTTTGTCCATCCGTTTGAGGATGACAAGTAGTAGATTACTACTTTATTGTGCAAAGTTTAGCCCATAAAGTAATCCATAAATAGAATCCCTCCCCTTCTTAGTCCTAGGCAACCCCGAAATAAAGTCCATAGAAATGTCAGTCCAAGTTCTTTTTAAGAATAGCACGCAAAAGTGTTCCCAAAGTTCTATTGACAACTTCAGTTTGTCCATCCGTTTGAGGATGACAAGTAGTAGATTACAACTTTATTGTGCAAAGTTTAGACCATAAAGTAATCCATAAATAGAATCCCTCCCCTTCTTAGTCCTAGGCAACCCCAAAATAAAGTCCATAGAAATGTCAGTCCAAGTTCTTTTAAGAATAGCACGCAAAAGTGTTCCCAAAGTTCTATTGACAACTTCAGTTTGTCCATCCGTTTGAGGATGACAAGTAGTAGATTACAACTTTATTGTGCAAAGTTTAGCCCATAAAGTAATCCATAAATAGAATCCCTCCCCTTCTTAGTCCTAGGCAACCCCAAAATAAAGTCCATAGAAATGTCAGTCCAAGTTCTTTTAAGAATAGCACGCAAAAGTGTTCCCAAAGTTCTATTGACAACTTCAGTTTGTCCATCCGTTTGAGGATGACAAGTAGTAGATTACAACTTTATTGTGCAAAGTTTAGACCATAAAGTAATCCATAAATAGAATCCCTCCCCTTCTTAGTCCTAGGCAACCCCAAAATAAAGTCCATAGAAATGTCAGTCCAAGTTCTTTTTAAGAATAGCACGCAAAAGTGTTCCCAAAGTTCTATTGACAACTTCAGTTTGTCCATCCGTTTGAGGATGACAAGTAGTAGATTACAACTTTATTGTGCAAAGTTTAGCCCATAAAGTAATCCATAAATAGAATCCCTCCCCTTCTTAGTCCTAGGCAACCCCAAAATAAAGTCCATAGAAATGTCAGTCCAAGTTCTTTTTAAGAATAGCACGCAAAAGTGTTCCCAAAGTTCTATTGACAACTTCAGTTTGTCCATCCGTTTGAGGATGACAAGTAGTAGATTACAACTTTATTGTGCAAAGTTTAGACCATAAAGTAATCCATAAATAGAATCCCTCCCCTTCTTAGTCCTAGGCAACCCCAAAATAAAGTCCATAGAAATGTCAGTCCAAGTTCTTTTAAGAATAGCACGCAAAAGTGTTCCCAAAGTTCTATTGACAACTTCAGTTTGTCCATCCGTTTGAGGATGACAAGTAGTAGATTACTAACTTTATTGTGCAAAGTTTAGCCCATAAAGTAATCCATAAATAGAATCCCTCCCCTTCTTAGTCCTAGGCAACCCCAAAATAAAGTCCATAGAAATGTCAGTCCTAAGTTCTTTTTAAGAATAGCACGCAAAAGTGTTCCCAAAGTTCTATTGACAACTTCAGTTTGTCCATCCGTTTGAGGATGACAAGTAGTAGATTACAACTTTATTGTGCAAAGTTTAGCCCATAAAGTAATCCATAAATAGAATCCCTCCCCTTCTTAGTCCTAGGCAACCCCAAAATAAAGTCCATAGAAATGTCAGTCCAAGTTCTTTTTAAGAATAGCACGCAAAAGTGTTCCCAAAGTTCTATTGACAACTTCAGTTTGTCCATCCGTTTGAGGATGACAAGTAGTAGATTACAACTTTATTGTGCAAAGTTTAGCCCATAAAGTAATCCATAAATAGAATCCCTCCCCTTCTTAGTCCTAGGCAACCCCAAATAAAGTCCATAGAAATGTCAGTCCAAGTTCTTTTTAAGAATAGCACGCAAAAGTGTTCCCAAAGTTCTATTGACAACTTCAGTTTGTCCATCCGTTTGAGGATGACAAGTAGTAGATTACAACTTTATTGTGCAAAGTTTAGCCCATAAAGTAATCCATAAATAGAATCCCTCCCCTTCTTAGTCCTAGGCAACCCCAAAATAAAGTCCATAGAAATGTCAGTCCAAGTTCTTTTTAAGAATAGCACGCAAAAGTGTTCCCAAAGTTCTATTGACAACTTCAGTTTGTCCATCCGTTTGAGGATGACAAGTAGTAGATTACAACTTTATTGTGCAAAGTTTAGCCCATAAAGTAATCCATAAATAGAATCCCTCCCCTTCTTAGTCCTAGGCAACCCCAAAATAAAGTCCATAGAAATGTCAGTCCAAGTTCTTTTTAAGAATAGCACGCAAAAGTGTTCCCAAAGTTCTATTGACAACTTCAGTTTGTCCATCCGTTTGAGGATGACAAGTAGTAGATTACAACTTTATTGTGCAAAGTTTAGCCCATAAAGTAATCCATAAATAGAATCCCTCCCCTTCTTAGTCCTAGGCAACCCCAAAATAAAGTCCATAGAAATGTCAGTCCAAGTTCTTTTTAAGAATAGCACGCAAAAGTGTTCCCAAAGTTCTATTGACAACTTCAGTTTGTCCATCCGTTTGAGGATGACAAGTAGTAGATTACAACTTTATTGTGCAAAGTTTAGCCCATAAAGTAATCCATAAATAGAATCCCTCCCCTTCTTAGTCCTAGGCAACCCCAAAATAAAGTCCATAGAAATGTCAGTCCAAGTTCTTTTAAGAATAGCACGCAAAAGTGTTCCCAAAGTTCTATTTACAACTTCAGTTTGTCCATCCGTTTGAGGATGACAAGTAGTAGATTACAACTTTATTGTGCAAAGTTTTAGCCATAAAGTAATCCAAAAATAGAATCCCTCCCCTTCTTAGTCCTAGGCAACCCCAAAATAAAGTCCATAGAAATGTCAAGTCCAAGTTCTTTTAAGAATAGCACGCAAAAGTGTTCCCAAAGTTCTATTGACAACTTCAGTTTGTCCATCCGTTTGAGGATGACAAGTAGTAGATTACAACTTTATTGTGCAAAGTTTAGCCCATAAAGTAATCCATAAATAGAATCCCTCCCCTTCTTAGTCCTAGGCAACCCCAAAATAAAGTCCATAGAAATGTCAGTCCAAGTTCTTTTTAAGAATAGCACGCAAAAGTGTTCCCAAAGTTCTATTGACAACTTCAGTTTGTCCATCCGTTTGAGGATGACAAGTAGTAGATTACAACATTATTGTGCAAAGTTTTCAGCCATAACGTAATTCCATATAAATAGAATCCCTCCCCTTCTTACGTCTAGGCAACCCCCAAAAATAAAGTCCATAAGAAATGTCAAGTCCAAGTTCTTTTAAGAAATAGCA
>NW_027331302.1:0-6474 GCF_022965805.1 Primulina eburnea
ATCTGGCCGGGGTGCACAATGTGTTTCATGTCTCGATGCTATGAGGAAATATCTGGCTAATCCTTTGCGCATTCTGAGTTATGAGCCGTTGCAAGCTGACTCCAGACTTGTCTTACGAGGAAAAACCAGTCCAAATCCTAGACAGGCAAGAGCGTAGGCTCCGGAATAAAGTGACGAAGAGTCAAGTCCGGTGGCTAAATCAATCGGTGGAAAGATGCCACTTGGGAATCAGAAGCAGATTGAGACTTCGCTACCCGGAGTTGTTCGATAAGACTTAATTTCGAGGACGGAATTTTTATAAGTGGGGGAGGAACTGTAGTGCCCAAATTCAGTAAACGTATAACCCATGCGTTATTTAATTAGTAAATCATTTAATTTATTTTAAAATGAGTTTTAAGCCATGCATGATTTATTTGAATGCATTATTTTAAATTACTCATGTTTATGTGATGCACGTTAGAATGTTTTTCAATTCTCATATTTCAGGCGTTTTCGAGGCGGGATCGAGGAAGAGACCGGTGACGATTTTGGAAATTTAAATGTGGTATTTTATTTTAAGTTGAAGTTGGGGCATTTTAAATAAATTTTAGAGTTTTAGTATTTTAAAGCCTTATTTATGTATTGAGTGATTTAAGGTTTAGAACTTTTCAATTAGGTGTGTAATTATTTTAATTGTAAAGTTTGATTAAATTAGTGTGGGTTACCTTTAAATAGTTTTTAATTAATTAATTAGCACTAATTTCTCCTAGTTAAAAACACACACACTTTTCTACCTCACACACACTTTTACACCCCTGTACACGACTAAACACACACTCACTTCACGTTTCAGAATTTTCAGATATTAAAAGAAAGAAACCTAGGGTTCTTACTCCTTCAAGCAGCCGCCCCCTTCCCCTATTTTCCATCAAGTTTTTGGTGGATTTTATTGCAAGACAATCGAGCCACGATCGTCCCGGATCAACCTCGCTTCCATCTCCGCTTCGGTGACGTCGTTTCGGTAAGTTTGATATCAAAAAGGCACGTATAATCTCTCTTTCTCTGCGTCGATCATGTCATAGTATGTGTTTCGTTGTTTTTATGCGTAAATCCACGTATGATGTGTAGTAGTTTGAGCAAATTTATCGATGCGTTTGAAAGAGTTTTTAGATCTGAAATCCCGTTTTTCACTGTATTTTGAGTTACTGCGAATTTTTGGTCAAGAACTTTCAACGTGAAAAACGTAGAACGTTTCGATACCTTCGATTTGATATAAATTTCGAAATTGTTGGACGAAAATCGAGCGAGTTATGGAGTTTTTCGCGGGACTGCTCAAGCTGCGACTTTTATGTAAATTGTGTTCTGAAGTTATTTGTTGCAGGCTTCGTAGGACATCGCCGGGCTTGTGCTACTGCATTTAGATATTTTACGAGATGTATTAGGTGTTATTTGGTGGTTCGTTTGGGTCGGGATTTGCTTGGGATGTAATAGAAGTCGTAGGAAGCGAAACAATGCCTAATTACGGGTTTATTGTTGTGTTGGAATTAATTGTTGATGCTTAGGGACATTGGGGCGTTTTTTACGGGTTTGAATCAATGTAATAACATCCTAGGATGAGTCTCGAGGTGTTGGTTCATGGTCCTTATGCTTGGATTGAAAGTGTGTGAAAGATTAAGTTAGTGAGTTTTCGTGAATTTGCAAAGACAGAGGGTACCCGGACCCCGGCACGGAGTCTGTGTCATTTTTCCTTCAAAAATACGAATTTCCAGAGTCTAACCCGGACCCGTACACGGGGTCCGTGTACCTCTTTTTAAAAAAAAATTTTTAAAAAAATATATTTTTTTTAGGATTTTCTTCGTAGTTCTGTATCATGGTTTAGCACCATGGTTAAAATTTATTTATGTAAAAACATAGGATTTGTTTTGTGGTTTTACGTCATGGTTTAGTACGATAATTAAAAGAGGTCAAGCCAGGAGCGAACTAGAATGTCCTAAGCTACTTATTCACTTTGGTGGTGAGCTCGAGTACCTACGTCAAAGACATGCAAGTTAAGTATTTAAAATTTATGTTAGTTTGTGCAGTAGCGGCCCAAGTGAGGTCCAACGAATCCCTCAACCCAAGTAAGTATGATGACGTGCAAATAAAATATTTTAAGTTTTTGGAGGTATGCTAAATGTCTTGTGACCAAATTATGTTTAGGATTGGAAAGCGTTAAATTATGAACGGGGACCAATCCTCCCGTTAAATTATGAACAGGTAAGATCGAGGTTGGAAAGCGTTAAATTATGAACGGGGACCAACCAGCCCGTTAAATTATGAACGGGAATATCATGTATGTGGCAGTGGATACGTCCCTGTCAGCCCAGTACTGTGGTTTGTCTGATCAGGCATTATTATGTTATGGGTCACTTTCTTTGAAACATGTCTCTACGCAAATGATGAAGTTATGTATGTTCTTTGAAACATGTCTCTACGCAATATCATGTAGGTATGTTCAAGTTTTTGTACGCAAATTCAAGTTCAATATATGTTCTATTTTAAAGTTGCATGTGGTTTTATTATGTAGTACTCGCTATTTTCCAGTTTATACGTGTTGAGTCTTTAGACTCACTAGACTTGATCGATGCAGGTGAGTATGTTGATGAGGAGACAGGAGGTGGCGACCAAGGGGCAGGCTTGGACTGAGCGAGAGGCTAACCCGAGGACCGCAATGTTTATGTTTTTATGCAAATGTTAATTTACTCCGATTTCATGTTTTGAGGGAAACACTTTGAGCTAACCTTTTGTGAGCAATTTATTGTGGTTATTTTGAACAACCATGTCTTATGGGGGAATTGGTTGAGATATTTTATGGCAAACTCTGAATGTTATTTTATATTTAAGAAAATTTAATTTTTCCGCAAATTTTGAATGGTAAAATATGGTACGTTACACAACAGGTATTTGATTTCAGCTCAACTGATTTCACACGAGAAGAACTCATTCTAACACTACATGACATGGTAAATGAGTATCAAAAGCTTGCATATCATTTGAAAAAATAAAAGCAAAGGAAACTGCTCCCACAGACAATAAAACCAAAACTGATGAATCAATTGATGGATTGAGTCTAAAAAGGGAAATTGCTGAGCTTAAAGCAGAGAGAGACCAAAATCAGTCATTAATCCAGAAGTTGATTCTTGAAAACTCAAAACAGACTGAGCTCATTTAGTCTTGGAACAAGTCATTTACTGCACTGAATGAAATGCAGAATTCACAAAAATCAGTTTATGATAAAACTGGTTTAGGGTTCAACACTCAAGGAGAAATGTATCCAAATGATAATCAACCAAAGCTAAAATAGTCAAAGGGAAATACATTCACTTTGTCAAATCAACAGTGGTACAAGAACAAATTGAGCCCAGTAAACTGATTGAGCAACCTATTAAGAATATGAGCAAGCTACAAGATATGGGATTGCTTATAGTCAAAATTCTCAATTGATTCACAAAGTCAGTCATCAAAGAGGTTTCACAAGAACTATTTGAATAGTTATTTCAATTATTACAAATGCAAGCCAGTTCAGAAGATGATAGGATCGGTTAGTGGGAAAATCGATGAGCTACAATAGCTCGGTTCTTGAAATATTGAACACCGATGAATTAAATCAAGTTTGATATGAAATCAAGCGGAAAACACTCGAATAATATTCGTAGAAACCGACTAAATATTTTGTAAACCATTTAAAATATAGGCAAGTTGAATGAGTAAAAATATTTTAGTTGAAGCATTTTATCAAACACTTGGTATGCAATATTTTGGTATTTGAAGAACACATAAAATGCTTCAACAATGCATCTTTAAAACTATGAAAATGATAAGTAAATTCAATAAACAAATAGACACGAATTTGTTTATGGATGTTCGGAGATTTCAACACTCCTACGTCACCCCTTCTTCCCCTTGGGAAGGATCCACTAGAAGACTTTGATTTATACACCTTGTACAAACTCATTCAGCTAGGACTTACTTACTGCCTAAACTGAACTCCTAGCACTCAAGATTGTAGGCAGCACCTCACAATCAGCATATGTTTAATGTCTCATATGCAAAGACTACATACACAAGTTTTACGTCTTTGTGCAAGACTCACTCAACTAATCTGTGAACTTCAACTCTCTCGTATATGTGAGTGATCGTGTGTGAGGAATATATCAGTTACAGTGTACATCTCAAATGTATCCTCACACAAGGACTTGTGCTCTCAACTAGCTGATTTCTTCATGCTAACTGCCCATGCTTTGAATCCACTTCCAAAGCTCTTGTTTGATCTTCAAGATGTTGTATTTATAGGCTCCAACACTGATATATACGTTAGACACAAGAATATAACCGTTTGAAAGTTTATGTACTGTTTCCGAGATTGCAACGGTCAAATTCAGCTTGCTGGGCATTTTTCAGACTGGTCAACTGGTCAACTCTGGTCAACTCAACTGGTCATCAGTTGGACTGGTTCAGTTTCAGTTGGTCAACAGCTGGTTCAGTTCAGTTGGTTGGTCATCTGGTCAGCAGTTGGTTCAGTTTCAGCAGGTGTGCTGAAATCAACTAGCTGATTTCGATTTCGTTTGTGCAGAACCAGTATTTTCATCGTCATTTATCAGCATCGTAAGCTTTGATTCAGACTTTGACTTCCAGAATGATTTGTAGATCTTTGTCTTATCTTTCCAACGCATACTGAATCGCTTCGTTTGGATAACCGAGCTGAGAGATATGACCAAAATACGGCAACTGCTCAAACACAACTGATTGTTGTTCTCGTGTGATCACTTCGGTAATTGAGCGATCAGTTAGACCATGATAACATCCGATTTGCCCAACTGACTGTGAGGTACAACTTGTTCCAAATTGAGTTTTCTGATCAATCCAATTGGCGGATTGTCATTTGGATCATCCAGTTGAGAGATATCTTCAAAATACCGAAGCTTGCCAGAAATTCAGTTTGTGCAGAATTCAGTTTCAGCTTGCTTCTTGTGTTTGCAACTTCACCCTTGAGTAAATATGTTAGAAACACAATAACAAGTTTTATTAACATCAAAATCAAGATTGCGAACTTAAAAAGTTCCAACAATCTCCCCCTTTTTGATGATCACAAAACTTGGATAAACAATCAACTCAACTAACATATTTCTCCCTCTTTTTGTGTGAATCAAAAAGTCATATTTCAAAACTTTTAAAAAAAATTTTCTTCCCCTCAATATTTAAAAATAATCTACTCATTAAAGCTATAATGAGTTCTCCCCCTATATTTTTGAAATTTTGAAAAATATAAAAGAAGAGGGATAACTAATCAATTTTCTTCATGGCTCATTTTCTGCTGCACACATATGCTCTGTCTTCAACAAATTAACTGTATTTTGTCGTGCATAATTAGGCTGCAAATTTTATACCGCTGCAAACCTCTACGAGTCTAGTCTGCAACTCAAAAAGCGGTTTGTCATTTGGACACTCGAGCTAGGACATATGTCATTTTTCCCACGGTCGCTGCAAGCTGCGCGAAAATTCAGTTTTGCATATATGTGTAAAAAATATGAAATTTCGAATTTTAAACAAAATCAGTTTCAATGTTATTTCAAGAACAACCCGCTCTAATACCACTTGATAGGATCGGTTAGTGGGAAAATCGATGAGCTACAATAGCTCGGTTCTTGAAATATTGAACACCGATGAATTAAATCAAGTTTGATATGAAATCAAGCAGAAAACACTCGAAATAATCCTTCGTAGAAACCGACTAAAATTTTGTAAACCATTTAAAATATATGCAAGTTGAATGAGTAAAATATTTTAGTTGAAGCATTTTATCAAACACTTGGTATGCTATATTTTGGTATTTGAAGAACACATAAAATGCTTCAACAATGCATCTTTAAAACTATGAAAATGATAAGTAAATGCAATAAACAAATAGACACGAATTTGTTTATGGATGTTCGGAGATTTCAACACTCCTACGTCACCCCTTCTTCCCCTTGGGAAGGATCCACTAGAAGACTTTGATTTATACAACACCTTTTACAAGCCCATTCAGCTAGGACTTACTTACTGCCTAAACTGAACTCCTAGCACTCAAGATTGTAGACAGCACCTCACAATCAGCATATTGTTTAATGTCTCATATGCAAAGACTACATACACAAGTTTTACGTCTTTGTGCAAGACTCACTCAACTAATCTGTGAACTTCAACTCTCTCGTATATGTGTGAGTGATCGTGTGTGAGGAATATATCAGTTACAGTGTACATCTCAAATGTATCCTCACACAAGGGCTTGTGCTCTCAACTAGCTGATTTCTTCATGCTAACTGCCCATGCTTTGAATCCACTTCCAAAGCTCTTGTTTGATCTTCAAGATGTTGTATTTATAGGCTCCAACACTGATATATACGTTAGACACAAGAATATGACCGTTTGAAAAGTTTCTGTACTGTTTCCGAGATTGCAACGGTCAAATTCAGC
>NW_027331303.1:0-2197 GCF_022965805.1 Primulina eburnea
GGGAAGCTGCTCGGGGGGCATTCTTCCGCGGTGGTTGTTCCTGTCAGATTGGGTAGTGAAACTGCTAGCACCATCTCCTCCAGTAGCTCATAGCCTTCCTCAGCAGTTTTTCTCAATAGATTTCCACAAGCAGCACATCTATCATAGTACGATTAGGAGTCAGTAAGCCATAATAGAAGTGTTTGAACGACTAACCCAAGTGGCAACTCATGATGGGGGCATCTTCGTAATAGATCTTTGAAACGCTCCCACGCCTCATATAGTGACTCTTGATCGAACTGAGCAAATGTTGTATGCTGCCCGCAGCTTCATGGTCTTCGATGGAGGAAAGTATTTGATGAGAAACGCCTTCGCCATGTCCTCCCATGTAGCGATCGAACCTACAGGTAAACAATTCAACCAAGCTTTAGCTTTATCACGCAAAGAGAAAGGAAATAAACGCAGTCTAACAGCATCATCAGAAACTCCATTAAATTTAAAAGTATCGCAAATCTCAAGAAATCCGCGATGTGTGTGTTTGGATCGTCCACAGCAGTTCTCCTCCAAATTGGACGGTGTTCTGAATCTCTGGATAATGGCTGGTTTGATTTCGAAGTGATTTGCCGCACGATAGGTCTCACAATGCTAGGCGTGCACCCTCCAAAGAAGGTTGGCATACTCCAGCATTGGTATGCGGCGTGGCATCTCGATATGTCTCTCCTCACGCTGTTCCTCCTCGCGTTCTGGCTCGTGTCTCTCCATAAGTTCTTTAAGCCTCTGCTGTTGTCTCCTTCTGCGGAAGGTTCTTTCAATTTCAGGATCGAATTCAAGCTCCACGTCAAGTGACTTTGGCATGCACTGGAAGGGATATCTGTAAGAAAATGTGAAGTGTTATCTCAAGAGAAATGAAATAATGCTAAAGGAAATAACTAAAAATAAAAATGTAGATTAACAGTCCCCGGCAACGGCGCCAAAAACTTGGTCGAGCAAAACTTGCACAGTGAAATCCCCAATAAAATATTTTTGTGTATGCTCAAAAATTGATCGCAAGTGCACGATGTCAAGTTATAATATAGTGTACGTGAGTACGAGTATCGTTCCGCTGAAGACTGTGTTTAACAATTACTATTTTCAGTTATTTAACATTTAGCAACGAAAATTGATTTGTGTGATTATTCCTACTATACTCATAGCTCGAGAGAGTGTTCAATAGATTAGAAATCCTGTCGGAAGCGTAGATCACGATCGAACGAATTAATTGATTACGAGGGGTATGCCAACTAATTCACTCAATGAAGTAATATGTCTTTAATTATTTATCAAGAATGAATCGCATTTCGATTGATGAAATCCCCTAGTTTTCGACCCTAAGACTATGACTATCGGCACGTATCCATTTCATATATCTACGTAAATTGTAGATCCGCGAATTCTACTAATCGATCCTATCACTCGTTTTCTCTCGAACTCACTCGTGATATAAAAACGTCGTTAAAGTTAGCTATTCTTTAATGACACGATAAAACAGTAGTAAAATCAAGAATAACGCACAATCAAAATATAAATTATTCGATTCAACGTTCGGGGTAGGATCTCCTTTAACCCAACAAATATGAAAGTTTAGCTACTAGAATTCATAATTAAAATAAGCAAAACAATATTTAAATAAAGGAAAATAAACTAGAAAACGAGACGTGACGAAATCTGCGAAGAACGATGCCCGGAAACCGTCGAATCTTCAATCCAAGTGCAAAAGCTCTCCAAAAACTCCTTGTGCTCCTTCAATAATGTTCTGAATATCCCTCAAAAAGGTGCAATCGCCTACCATATCAACCACACCTCCAAAATAAGGTGGAGAATCCGCACAATAATTTCCAAAATAGGCGGCGCTCGGGCGGTAGAAAAGTACCGCTCGGCGCCAACTTTCTGTGATGTCCCTCGGCTGGTGCGGCATTCGCGCTCGGGCGGTAGAAAAGTACCGCCCGAGCGCCAACTTTCTGTCTGGCCTCTCGTCTTCTCGCGCCCGGGCGTATATAAGTACCGCTCGGGCGCCAACTTTCTGTAAGGCTTGCTCAATTAGTCATCTTTCGCGCCCGGCTTAAAATTCTACCGCGCGGCGCCGAGTATTCTGTCCGAATTCTTCAACTTTGCCACACTTTGCTATAATTTCCGTTTTCCGACCATTTTTCCTGCAAATTCATCACCCAATAGTGAGATA